>NW_019101546.1:252652-259527 GCF_001856785.1 Myzus persicae | reverse complement strand
CAATGGATACAGGGAAAATAACAAATCGTACCGTTGAAAGATTTTATAACAATTATATAAATACAGGATGTACCTACTGTCCTAAAAAACGTTAGGATCCTTAATAATATTATAGTGATGAAAATGGCGTTATTCTTCAACAGTCATTGGAGGGACATGAAAAATGGTACTCATATTACACAACACGATTTTGTATATTCAATGATCCTACAAGGAGTAGTGGAAATATAACACCCTAGGTTGTAACTGTCAAAATACTATATTAGATATGGTTTATGGTTTTAAAACAATAAAACATACGATGGTATCAATTGGTATGTGAGAAGGAAGATGTATGTTCTGAGCCACCTAATGTACAGTGGTCACACATTTCACAAATATCGTAATGTATAAATAGATGCAATATAAGACTATTGATAAGTACTTTAAATCCATAACAGCTGATTGGCTTCATCCAAAAAACTGTTATAGATTGCGCGGTAAACTCACGTCAACGTCAACTACTAAATTTGAACTGCCATCATTTATACATTTTAGGTATCTATCATATTATTATGATGCCATTACGAAGATATTAAAAACTATCAAAATTATTAGTTACATTATATAATTAAAAGTAGAATGAAAGTACCTATTTAGACATTGCATTAATCATAACGAATTCTCAGACTATCACAATAACTTAATCCGTAATAAATCTGAACTTACGCATCATTGTACTTAAGCATATTTTATAAATACCTATTTGAAACGTTCAAAATTATATAGCTTTATTCTAGTAATAGAGGAATGTAGCGAACCTCGTCTTCGTCATTAAACTAGTAGTAATGTTGGAATATTGTTAATGTAGCACAATGTTTTAAAATACTTAATAATTGTATTATGATACATGCCACTATGCCAGCGTTTCCCAAACTCTTGTTTGGGCTTGCCCGGTAATTTATATTTTTCACCTTCGTGACCCACCAAAATATTTTACATTTATCATTATGTAATAAAACGCAAAATAAAACACATTTGAATCATCTCTCCCGTCTATTTGACTTCTACTTCATACTTAACAGTTTAAATTATCAAACGAAAATGATAAATAACAAATTTAATGTGAGAATTTCATTAAATTCTGCGACCCGGTACTACATTTTGATGGCCCGTTAGTGGGTCGCGACCCACTATTTGGGAAACGCTGATACATGCAAATAAAATATTTGGGATAAATAAAGTCAAAAGAGTTATTGTCAGTATTGTAAAAAGATTGCCAAATTAGCAAAATCTATGGGGTGGCGTGATCTAGAAACTAGGTATCTATAATAATAAGACGAAGGACAGACATTAGTCTGGAGGAACCTCATTTGTTCACAAGACAAGTATTTAGAATCGTCGACTAAAATTATTAAAATTGTTAAAAGCATAGACGGAGATCCTTTGAAATATTGAGGGGGGCTCAAATAGTTGGTAGCAAACAAACCCGTGGGGGCTTTGCTCCCCACACCTCCAATACTTTTTTTTTATTTAATAACTCATTAAAATAATTAAAAATTCTCATTATTATACCTACTAATTAGAATACTCACAAAAAAGGAAAAATGAATAAAATACAATTGCCATTTTTAACTTAATTGTATTAACCTATTACACTTTTTTTCAAATATATTTAAAATAGTGTCATTTAGTAACGATTTAGTTTTATCTTTTTCAATGTATAAGATTGATAGTTCATTAAATTTTTTTTTTGTATTGATGTCCTTAACCAAGTTTTAATTTTCCTCATAGCAGAAAAACTTCTTTCGCATGTAGCAGAATTAATTGGCAGTGTTAAAGCTAGTTGGAGCATTTTACAAAAATTAGGAAAGACTTGAGGTGTAATATTCTTTTTAATATCTTCAATATCGCCTATTTCAGGTCCAACTAGGTAGTTCTTAGCAACCATCATTTCTGACTTTAGACTTTGTTGACAAATATTCAAAACCTGTAAACCCTATAGAGTAAACATTTTATTTATAATTTTATATATTAATTTAGTACCTACTGAATATTTATAAAATAATATACAAAATACCTTATAATGATCAATGAACTGAGTACTTCCATCATTATTTAGTTTAATAAATTCATCAACACCAACAGCAAAGGACAAGTTTTCATTGGAAAACCGTTTTTTTAAATTTACAACTACAGAGTCAAGTACTTTAAAATATATATTTATTCTTAAATAATCTTTAGCTAAAATAGTTTCTATATCCACTGCCTCAGAAGTAAATATACCTAGTATGACGTTTAGCGTTTAGCACGTTTATGTGTGATACTAGTCCTTATTAATTAGTAAATATAGTTTTTGGATCCAAACAAAAACAAATTTACTTATAAATTTGATGTAAAATTCTTATTTTTTACAGTTTAGGTATTTATTTAATAATAATAATAATAAATTATCCCTAAAACATTCTGTAATCTGTATAAAAGTATGTTTTTGTTTCTTAAATTTGTAGGGGGGCTTGAACTTCAAATTATTTATTTTGGGGGGGGGGGGGGCTAAGTCCCTGTAAATACCTACCTATTTTGGTCATACAGTTACTAAAGTATGTTTTGTCTTGAACATTTATTGATTACAGAAAGTTTGCTCTTAAATATGTCTACCGAAAAATTTGATATGGAAAGGTATAAACAATTAAATAACATTACAGATATAATCATGGTTAATTTATTTTTAAAATTAGCAATGCAAAATAATATTTTAATGCCATTTATAAAAAACCAACTTCTATTAAATATTTTAAAACATACAAAATCAAATCTAAAAGTTGACTTGCTGGCGAAAATGCTTTTGGAACTTGTTGGCTTTAACTCCTAATTGCATGTACATTTTTGTTTGGACTTGTTTCATAACTTTCAAATCTCTGGCTTTCCTGTAAAAACATGTGAAAGTAATTAAATAAAAAAAAAAAATTGTAACTAATTGTAAGGTCTTAGAATATAGGAGAATATTTCCTAAACTAGTTGAAAAATAAGATGTCAAAATATGGTCTTATTGAGCTATTCCTCCACCATACCACTGAGTTCTATAAGACCATGTGATTTATATGTCATCATTAGAGTACGGATTTGTATGCATTTACATATTTGTAATGAGTGTATGCATTTCGATGGGAGTAAGAAATGTGGACGATTTGTGTAACTGATTTTGCATATAAATGCATATTTTAGAGATGATTGCATATTTGAAAATTTTTGCATATTCAAGCATATTTTGTGTAAAAGTTTATTAAGCCAATTATTTTGTTTCAATTTCATCGTTGAAATTATTAGTTCATTAAGTATTTTAGGGAAATAAATGTTATTCTCCGTATGTTATTGCCAGTAAATTGTGCACAAGTGCCCATATATCATTTCATAATTCGCGTTCCGTAAATTTATAAATTAAAATTTTCATTTCATTACAATTTATACATTTTGAAATGCCGAAAAGTCGAAGCACTATTCCAACTTTAAAAAACATGGATTGCCCTTTATTAAATATTTACTGTTCTTTAATAAATGTTTAAAGTCAATGTCTATAATTAAAAAATTAAGTTTATCTAATTTTGTTGAATTATTAATTATGGAAGAAATTAAAAAAAAAATATTAAAATGCATATTATATTTTGGGTATAAGAGCATATTTTGGCATATTATTAAAAAAAATAAGAGCATATCAAGTGCATATTTTGAAGTTTACTGATGCATAAATGCATACTATTTTAGCCTTTATGAGTGCATACAAATCCGGACTTTAGTCATCATAATATACCAAACAGTTATATTTGACTACTTTACTGTATGGTTAAATTAAGTACGAATTAATTTGGAAAATAAAAATAAAATTCTTAATGAATCTTGACTTTTATGTTAAATGTAGAAAAGTAAAAATTGTATCATTAGTTTTATTTAAACTGTAATCATACCTTTTTTGTTTGTTTTCTTTTTTATGTTAAAAATAATAATTTAAAAAGTACATATTTTTTATTTTAACTCGTCAAAATCATGTTGATAAAATATACTGCAGTTGGTCATGTTTTAGAAAACATACATATTATAAGTAAACTTAAATAGTTTAGTTGATAATAGTACTTAGGTGACTTAATAAGTGCATACCAAGTAAATTAGCATTAATGTGTATGTCACATGCGAGTATAATCTATAAATATTGTGGATTGTTTTTAATAGGTGAATATTAATGGGTATCATTAACAAGTGAACTATATTTAAACCAAAGTAATTTTTATTTTTTCATATACTGTTTTCATATAAAATATTGTTTACGTTCATTGATAATATATCAGTTGAAGAATAAATATAGAAAATTGCTTTGATTGACATATAGTTAACAGGTTACCTTATAAATAAAAAACAGTCTAACAAAAGTCCTAGTTATGTCAGGCAATCAATCCAGGTCTAAATACTATATTTTTGAATTACTGCAGTAAAAATTTCTTTTACTTGACTAGCTGCATTTTAATTGAATTAGATTTTTACCTAGCAGCAGCAGCAGGGAAAGTTCCTGTCCATCCGATATGTCTGTAATGATTGATTACTTTGTTCAGTTTTGTTTCCTTCAAGGCTTCCCAATCATGATTTGGATTCAAATTTTGTCTAAAATTAATACATTATATAAATCTATATTGTGATAGATCTTAGTCAATTTAAAAAAATTTATTTTATTGCTTCATCTGTACCTGTAATATCGCATTAATGATCGTTTTCCAATTCTAGCTCCAGAAGGAAGAATTAATTGAGAGGTAACATCTTCAACAATACGATAATCATCTACAGGTGTGTCTGCTGGATAACTAGATGAATAGTCGTAAAAGTCGGAGTATTCAAGTAATGCCTCACCTTCATGAATCATTTTAGTATGACCTAAAATTATTTAAAATAAAATAGTATTATTTGCATTAGCTTATTAAGACCATATTTCATTGTGAATATACCTTTATCAATCATGTGAGCTTGTGCAGACTCTATCGAATGGAAATTTTTTCCAGAATCATTACACCATAAACACATAAATCCTTGACATACCTTTTCTCCTAAATATACCAATAATCCTTTCATATCGACCAGATACTCAATATCAGGTATGAAAAATGAATGCATATCAGACATGTGTTTAATATTTTGCAATAAGTTTTCACTACTCTGGGGGCAGAATAAACATATATTGTTGACTATAGGGTTATTTTCGCTGACAACTTCACCCCATTCTTCATCTTCATCTTCATCTACATCTTCATACTCATCATCGCTTTCTTCAACAGGTTTATTCTCAGCTGGTTTAACTATTTTCTTGGCAGCTGGTACACCAATATCTTTATGTTCATTGTCTGATTGCAACGATAAAGTTTTATGCTGCTTAGAAGATAAGTGGCTGTCAAAAGACTTTTGAGAATTATAGGATTTCCTGCAAATGGTGCAATAAATCGAACTCTTAGCATTTTCTTCATTCTCCTTGATCTGTTGACTCAGTATTCGGGATTCTAATGTTGGCCGATCAACAGGTAGAAGATTTATGATTTTTCTTTTCAGGTTATAACGATGCCAGTCTGTTTTATAGTGTACGCGATGTGTATCACCAGTTTCAAACACAATTTGACATGTAACACATGTCAATGCCCCTTGATACGGGGAACTCATTTTTCTAAAAAAATTTTATTACCATAATTAGTTTAAATCATATTATAATAGGTACCTATAAGGCATTGAAATATTATGTTGTTTAAAACAAGTTTTAAAATACTAACATTTTCAAAATATTTTCATTGATTAGATATTATATATAATACTGTGCCAACTGTACAATATAAACAATAGTATTGTGTAAACAATATTTAAAGACGCAACATATACGTTTAATCAACTATTCTAAGGATACCAAGTTAAAAAAAAGTAAATTGGGTACATCTCTTTTGTTTTTATATGGCATAAGGATCTTATTTCAATTAACAAGAGCCTAATAGTTTACCAACATGTCATTTTGATATTGATATATGTGTTTTAATAGTTATACACTTATACCAACAGCGACAGCAGCTGATAGGAAAAAAATGATTTAGTCAAGCACATCAAGATTTTAACACAAAAATGCATAAGTACTCAGAAGTATTTCCTACTTTTATCTGTGATCAAGACATTAAGTTAAGATGTTGAGCCTTTGTAGATACGACCTATATTAAGCACATCCATTAGGGTTATTAAACAAGAAACATTAAACAATAATAAATTTGTTAAATAATTATTTACAAGCAGAAGTCTAACCACGATCAACAATCACTTACTTTAGTAATTAACTTACAGACGTCCAGCAGCCGACACCAGGCCTAGTCAACTTATAGCTGTGAATTCGATGACTTTGATATTAGTTCAGAAGAGAAACAATCGCTACGCTAGGGTCGTATCTCATGGAACAACTGACTAAAATTTAGCATTTATGTTCGTTTACTCCATGACAGAAGAATTTTATAACCTCATAAAAGTGAAATATCAAAACATCCATAACCTAAGTCAAACACGAGTGGATCAAAACCACCCTATTCCATGCACATTATTATCACTTATTATCGATTCTCCGTTATCACTATAACATAAAACAATTTTCGGTTGATGCTCTTATCATTTAAACAACTACAAAAAATTAAATATACTATTACCTTCTACTTTTTAGTACTGTTTTATATAATTAATAACTTTTTATTGATGCAATTTAATATATATTAATAATATTGGTGCAATATGGACAAAAATATAAAACAAAAAGGTGAAAACTGTTGCCATATATGCAAGAAAAATTTCGCTAGACCAACCACATTACGCAGACATATTGACGATATACATAAAACGCC
>NW_019101546.1:171294-252441 GCF_001856785.1 Myzus persicae | reverse complement strand
ATATACAGCGTTTATATTGTATTAACTAAACTAGATATGCATTTTATTTATTGACATTAGCAGTAACAAATTTAAATTCTAAAAAAGAAGTGCTTTATGTCTTGATACAATCATTTGTTAGCTATAATATTTAGGCTGTTGTCTGTTGATATATTTTACATTTTAACTACATAGTAATTGAATTATTATCAAATTTGTAACAGTAGACAGTAGTACATTTTATAAACTAAGTTAAAATATTATTATAATGTCGTGCCTATTTAAATGCACGCTTTATTTTAAATATTAACACCGGGAATTATCATTAATATGTTATCACTTATCACTACGATAATCACGGAAGCACGGACTAAGATATACCTTAGTCCGTGCACGGAAGTCAAATTGTGGAGCAAATCGCTAGGGGTGCCGCGCGCGTGATAAGGATGCCAAAAATCTGCTGCTGGGAAGCTCTCGTTCGTGATAGGGAACGGCACCTCTATATATTTACTCTATGGTGGAAACGGCCTCTCTATATTACAACTCTATGATTGAGACAGTCAACAAAATATGATACGATAACTCCATCTGAAAAATTATTTACACAGTAGCACCAATATCAAAAATAGAGAAAGTTGACATCTCGTTTCTGTTTAGCCTGCCTACAACAGCTGCCGTATTGTTCTGTGGCACGGATTAATATATTAATTTATTAGTATTTTAATCCCTGTTCTGTGGTCGTATCAAGGGTGGATGGAAGAAACCCGCCAAATACACAGTATTTTTAAATATACCAGATGTTATAGTCCTTGAACGGCTTGGACCAATATTTTTAAAATACAGATAATTGAATAAAAATTGTCAAAAAATAACACTTTTAAGTAACATTTTTTACATCACATGCCCACTCCTCACGCCAATAATAATAGTGAATGCAGAGGGAGTGTCATACTAACTGCATTTTGGGCGAGGGGGTTATCCCCAACCCCATCACTAACGCAAACTGGCCAAGTGATATTTGAAAATTGAAAAACTCTGTAAAATTCTGTTTCAACTATTGCTCAGCTAGTTCAGAGTAATATCTTAAATACTTTATATGCTGAGTATTATTTGATTAATATATAGAATTCTTTTAAAGTGTTTTTATAACACGGATCATACTGGTTAGTGGTTACTAATCTATTTTCAACACGTAATGAATAAATTATTGGTGATCTTTAATTAGGTTCTGGAATAATTTTGCATTGATCATAAATACTTGTTCACAATTCTATTAATGAAAAAAGGTGAGCCAGTGGTCAGTAGTGTCGTAGTGGATACCGTTCTGCTGTAGGTTTTAGGTACATTAGGTGTCGTACACTCGTACCTACTTGCATGGTTCACTGTATTTTATGTGTTTAATTTGAATTCAATATTTCTGATATTAATATATTATATTGGATATGAAAAACGATTCTCAGCGAAGATGATCTATCGGTGCTGTTCGAAAATGCGGTCTACAATCGTCAATCATATATAATATTATTGTAATATTGTACATTATGCTGACCACAATAATATTTAAGATAGAACCACAATTTATCTGTGGATAGTAGTATAGTACCATCTGTAATCGTGGTACATGATAATATATGATTCACGATTGTCGACCGCATATTCGAGCAGCAATAATTAAAGAGCAGACAAGTGGGTATGGCTCTGCTCTACATTATAGTTGTCGAATATGTCATAACATCTCAGGTATCTAATGGATGTTATACATCAGCGATGGGCAACTCAAAGTTACTAGAGGACAATTTTTTAGAAAATTAAAATCAAACGGGCCAGAGTATAGAAAGCAAAAATAATTATACATTTTATTTAGCATTTATTATATTGATAATGTAATTTGAAAATGTGGCACGGTCCAGATAAAAAAGGCCCGAGGGCCAGATGCGGCCCATGGGCTGCCAGTTGCCCATCTGTTATATATTAATTCAATGATAAATCACTATATATGAAAAACGATTCTGAGCGGAGACGTCGTGTTCTCCTATAATCAAATTTAATGATTAAAAAAATAATTAATACAAATCGAAAATCCCATAACTATAAATAGCCAAACTTTTCGGTTAACTTTTTTGACAAAAAATAACTGTTTCGAATTCCCTTAAAGGTAGACAAATTTGAGGGGAATCTTTTATTAAAATGTCTAATGTTTTTAACTCCTGTCATTTAAAAAAGGCCACTCAGCTTCTGAGATTAACTCGTTACAAAGAACTTAGAAGTATTCGATTCTTTCAATATGATATGTAAAGTAAATATTTTAACAATAAGAAAAAACAATATTAAACAATTATAAAGAAATCGTGTTGATTCTGGTTTAACTTGTACTTTTTTTTATAAAAACTATAATTTGCTTATTTAACATTGGCTTTCTAAGAGATTTTAGGAAATAACTGATGGATAAAAATATAAAATATTGGAATTAGAAGTACTAGAAGTCTTAGTCCTTAGTCTTACTGATTAAAATCATTCTTTATTATGCATGATGGTCAGGTGTCTAGACAGAACAATTTTCTTCTATCAAGTTAACTTCTATCAGTTATGTTGTTAATTAGTTTTATAGAAATTCTTGTACATAGTAAAATTATGATAACCAAATAAAAATAACAATGTTACGTCGTAGTTTCATTTGTATTGAATAAAATTAATATGTAAAAATATTTAAAACATAAATTCATGTTGTACAAGTGTGTTGTGCTGATTAGTGTTACAATATAATTTTCAGTTTCTGGGAGGTAAAAATAAAAAGTCACATCATTAATTTTTAAATTACTGGAAATCTTTATTAGAATGGCTACTGTAATTGAATACATTTTTAGCTTATGGCATCATACACTTGTATAATAGTGAATAGCCACTCTGTAAACCATATTTGTAGTTGCCTATCAATTATAAATAAATAAAAATAATTTTAAAAAAAACAAAGGATACAAGAAGGATTTTAAATGTTACTTAATATTCATATATTATATTGTAAATTAGAATCCGATAAATTAAATGTTGAAAATTAATTAGTTGGTTTTGTAGTGTATATTTGATTATAGAATATTGTAAACTAGATTTATTTGGATAGTTAAATTTTGCATGTTCTCTCCACAAAGATATTTTTAGATGGCATCAATATCAACATCATCTTCATTATCATCAGCATTGGATTTGACAGCAACTGGCGGTGCGGGTTTTGCTTTTAATGTGCTAGTATGCACACGGTCATTATATTCAATCTGAAAAAAGTAATTTCAATAAATGATAAATTACCATGTTTGGTCATAGAGAAGGACTAATAAATTTTCATTCATGAACAATATCAATGAAACAAAAGATCAGGAAAAAATTCATCCACAAAACATAACTTATATTACATTTAAATTTAAATAATAAATCTTTTACCTCTACTTCATCATCACTGTCATCTCCACTCTCCTCTTCTTCTTCAGCTTCACGCAACCATGTAATGAACTGATTCGCATAGTTATGTATTTCCTGGCTAAGTTCTTTAGAGACATATTTCTTGCTAATTTTACTAGCCCAGTCTAATAATACAGACTCCTCCAAAATGTCGGCATCATAGAATAACTAAACATTACAAATAATAATAATAATTGATCAAAAAAAATAAAATATAACAGTTAAATGTAGAAAAAAATTACCTTTAATATAGCAGAAACTTTTGGCAACAAACTACTTTTATGGAGTCCAATAACTTGTTCTATACCTCCCAATAGATATCTTTGAGCCTTTTGATCCTCATGACAAAAACGTAAGAACAAGACACGATGTTTTTTCAACTAAAATCAAAAAGAATAACATTAATATGTACATAAAAATCAATGATTGTTATAAAGAGCACATAATAGAATTTGTAAATGTACCTGCAAATGGATTTTATCATCAAACAATAGTTCAGCCAATACCAATGTAGCTTTGCTTTTAACTTCTAAACGCTCAGCTTCAGCCACAATTTCTTTGATTGTAACTGAATCTGAAATTAAACCTGAATCACGTGCTTTCTGAACCTATAAAACATATGAAATATTAACAGTGTTTTAGAAGATATAATATATGTATCAACACTAAAAACGAAACTAAACTAATACTATACAGAAAAGATTGGAAGTGCTTATATTTTCTACAAAATATCTTTTATCACCAAATGATAGAATGATGGAATTTTCTTATCAAATTACTATTAAATTAGCCACTATTATAGTCAGTTGAATAGGGAATATTCATTCATTCATATATTTTATAAGCTTTTTTTACAATTATACAACAAAAATTAAAAATGAATACAAAATATATTTAATAAAATTAGATAATAAAGCCAGCCTCTAATACAAAGGCTTTGATTTATAACTATTTCTGATTTAGAGTTAAGGATAGAAAAAAGGTATGAAGTGATATCAAGAAATTTAAGGGAGTTAGAAAAGGGAAAAATTCATTATATTATACTATCAAATTGTTACCTTGTTGTAAAATATATCCATTCTTTCTTTTTCAGTCTTATCTGTATCTTCATCAATAGTTAATCCTTTAGCTCCATCAGTTAAATCTTGCATACGAGCTCTAACTGCAGCTTCAGATACATCAACAGCCCAATTATCATTACCGTCCTGAATTTATTAAAAATGTAAAATGTTAAAAATAAAAATATAATAAACACGTTTAATGCCATGTAATTTATATTTTCAAATGCTATCAAAAATAGTTCAGCTTGTGTTAAACAATAATTATATTTGATCGGCCATTCATTTTATTGTTTATCAACCAGAAACAGTTGGTTTTGCTTTCCTTATATTTTTGTATGCATTATACATGATACAAAATATTAATGTGGCTTCAGCTGGTCAGGGACGACATATGATGTACATGTGAATGTGTAAAAATAAAAATTTCAAAACTTACATCTTCAGCTAATTTTTCTGGAGCTTCAACAATCAATTCTGAATTGTTATCTTCTGGAGAACTAGACCTGCCTCCTTCACCATTTTCACCACCATTTTTCTTAGAACGTTTGTTACGTTTGCCTTCAGTTAAAGATGATCCTTGAGCCGCTGGATTTAAATCTATAATTTAAAAGTTTAATATAATAATGGTTGTAAAAAAATATATAGAACAAAAACCCTTACTTGGTGGATTCTTCAATATGTAAGCATTCAATTTATGATTGGATTCCAAAGACCCATAATAACCACAAGCTTTACAACCCTGATGTATAGTTCCCTTTCTAGTACTGATCATCAATTCAGTTTCTGGATTATCACACTCTGGACATAACACATACTTGCGAATAAATCCATCCAAAAGATCCTTAAAATAATATTTAAGTTATAACAAACATCTAATGATTCAAATAATATAAAAATATGAATTAAGTAGTTGAAATTGTACACTTACTTGAAGTTTGCCAGCATCATGAGCTCCATTTACAATAAATCTATCATGTTTAAAATCAAATTGAGTTTGCGCACCTAGTTCACAGCCAAAGAACTTAGTTGGATCTGATAAAAAAATTTAAAAAATGTTTAATAGTGTATAATATAAACTTTAAGTTTTGGTTTTAAATTACATGTAGCCGGTCTTCCAATAGCTTTAGCTACTTCAGCCATATTGACAATTACTGTTTTGATGCCATTACCCTTGCCTTCGACTTTAGCCATAAGTCTAGGCATTTTATATCGATAGAATGCATCACTGACATTTCGATTAACGTTTAAGCTACCCATGGTTGCAGCTGTATTGTTCCTATATTAAGTGTAACCCGTCACGTTTCCCTGAATGGTTGCGATTTCCTGTGTCTGTTGCCGCAGTATTTTGATGTCCTGTTCCAACAAATTTCTATAAAAATACGACATTTAAAAAGTAAAATTTTGTCTCAATTTTCTTTCTTAAATTGCAATTTCATAATATTTACCGAAAACTAAAACCTTGGTATTTTAAAGAACTCATGCACCTTGTAGCAGGGCCAATGAATGGCTCTATGAGCTTTTTACAACTCCCAGATCTTGCTCTGGATAATGATGGCGATACTGGAAAAAAATTAATCCTTCATTATAAAACGAAAAATTATACATCTTATAAATAATAATTGTTACTATGTTTTTACATAAAAAATAATACTTATTATAGCTTAAAGAAATATTGTTGTTTATAATATCTTTTTTAACAATATACACTTTTTAAGCCATCACATTTTTTTTAAAAGGAAAAAACTAGAAATTATAAACACGGTACCTATTGGTGTATATATATCCGTCCAATTCATGTCCACTATATTTTACAGCTTAATAATATATAAGTAGGTAAGTATTTTCTTATTTATCAAGAAATTTTTTTTTTTTAAATAAACAAAGATAACAGATGGGAAAATTATATTAACTTAGATTTATCACGACCATAGACTGCAGGGTTCTACCACTAATAACACCAAAACGTCAAAACTATACTGTAAAAAGTCGACTTCTGACCAAAGTACTAGCTTAGGGGCGCGCACACACACACACACACACACTCACCTATGCGAGATAGCACCACCATATGTTTATGAGAGGTTTTCGGTAATATAATGTTTAAACGGTGAATCGGTTTCAGACGCCTGAAATCTATTTTGATTCGCGACAGTTTTAAATATCGGCGTCGACGAAAAGTTGGAATTTTTTTTTTGTAATTTACAGACGAAAAAGGCGAGCCACGGTGGACGATGAAAGACGACGACAGACTAACTAACCGGAGAGTGTGCACTGTGCAGGCGTGCGGCGTAAAATCAATATACCTACTGGTGGTCTGGAGGAGGCCCGAGCCAGTGACAACTCGCGGTTCGTGGGCATGCCCGAACACGCCGCCGAGCGTCGTTTTGTCCAGGTCAATAAATTACCAGTGTGGGTACTGACTTCTGTCTAATGGGTACACCCCGTTCACTACACGTCTACACCCAATACACTATTTAGTGGTACAGATTTTTTTTAAATGACGATTGTATGCTCAGCCTTTCAAATTATTTGTATGGCTCGGCCCGGTGAACAAAAATAAGATTTCGATCATGTTCGTCAGAATTCGAGAAAATTTCCGATTTTTTAAGCCGTAGAATTCGTATTTACGAACAGTAGCGGAAACAAAAAAAAACTGACGAACATTGCACGCGGTCGGGTTAACTGCCGATTCGGAAAAAAGGCCACTAGGTCGATGCAATTGCAAAGCGCTTGGGTGTGTTTGCAACATATTGCATTTTGAGCCTGCGAGTTCAGTGAAAATTGCATAATCAATGATACGATTAATAGGACGACAATTTCTATGTATTTGTACGGATTTTTTCCTCGAGTCCGAATTGATTGGTTGTCAGATACGTCTACGATTTGGATTATTCTCGATTAAATAGAGCAACTTTTCTTTTCGCATATTTTAAACATAATGCACACGCAACTACATAATTCGATTTTTTAAAATCTTATAAATTTTAAATGGTAATTATTTAATGAACTTCTATAATTATTAGGTTATTTGTCGAGTTGTCTATCTAATCTTATCTTGGTTAGACGGCCATAGGATTACCTATCCATTTTTTTTTGTTTTCATTAGTTCGACAAGTTTTATCGAATTTTATAATATAAATACATAATCTTCGTTCCAGTCGCTGG
Organism: Myzus persicae; assembly: GCF_001856785.1. Classification (NCBI taxonomy): domain Eukaryota; kingdom Metazoa; phylum Arthropoda; class Insecta; order Hemiptera; family Aphididae; genus Myzus; species Myzus persicae. The sequence goes on along the minus strand of NW_019101546.1, from coordinate 244,783 downwards.
TCATTTGGGTTTTAAAATTTGAAAGCACATAATATTATAATTATTATTACAACAATATTCAATGAAATAATAACTAGTACCTAGTTTCTGATTTTTGTTTAAAAAATATTATAAGTTAATAGTATAAGATAGAAATAAGATAAATTATTTTTGGAAAATAGCGAAATTTTTATTACATATAAATCCTGGCCCTAACGATAACTTATTAATAGGTTCAGCTCCCTGAGGGGTTTCTTCGGAAAATACACTCTCACAGCAAACTTTTAGGATTCAATAAATTGTTTCAGACATAGAAGTCATTAAGTATTCAAACCACAAGTGTTGGATATACAATTGTTAAACAAAAAATAACGATACAATTATTTATTTCTGACAAGTTAACAAAAATTATTAGTTCATAGTTGTTAAGTTTAATGTCGGTGTCAATGTTGTATTCCCATAACTATCTAGTGTATGCACCCAGTACATATGCTATTTTAATTTCTTGAATAATTGTTTTGTAGTTTATTTGAATAACATATTGACCATTGCTATTAAAGCATATTTTTACAACTATTGAAATATTGTGTTTTTAACTTATATAAAATTTAAAATTACCTATTTATTGATAAAAAATAATATCAAGAATCCATTAAATAACAAGCAAGTTCATCAACAAAAGTAATTATAAGTAGTTGTATTATAAAAAACTAATATTAATACAATGCTGAAAACTTTACTGCAAGAATCCTGGCTCCAAACTATAGTAGTAAAACTCGTATAGCGGCAAATAATCCAAAAATATCCAAAACTATGTATCTTTATTTATCTTATTTTTTATGAGGTATTACTTATTTTTTTCAAATTTAGGCAATTTGACGTTAAATTAAATGTATAGGCACTAAATTATTCTGAACACATTTATTTTTAACTAAATAATAATTGTTAAAAACTTACAATATTATTTTTTAACCTTTATTGCATTTTTGCAAAATAAAAATTATATATGTGATTATATTTATGTTTTAAATTTATATAGGACCCTTCAATGAGTAAAAAGAGATGCACCACATTGTAACATTAGTAGATGTGAAAGAAGTATAGACAGACTTTTAAAAACAAATAAGTAATAACTGTTAATCTGTTATAAATAATGTATTGAACTTAATAATTGGTATGTTTGGTGCTTGTTTATATTCAAAAGTAATGGTATTATTATGTACATATACTTTAACTTATATCCACTAACGTCAAGTAAAGGAGTTAGGAATAGAAAAATTAAATCATTATTTAATAATGAATGATATGAAGATATAAAAATGACTGTATTTTATTTCTATTATAGCAGACCACTCAATATCAATTACAATCACGACAATCATGTAAGCATTACTTATTAAGTATTTATTCATTGAAGTTGAATAATCATACTAGTCACATATTTGAAATTAAGCATGAACTACATGGCTAGGGGTTTACTTAAAGTATTATTAATTGTAATATGTACAAATATACCTATGTAACAGCAACTATAAATGTTTTATTTTAGAAAACTTATACAGATATAGGTACATTATAAATGTATAACATATTAAACTGATTATATATTTTAATATTTTAAATCATGGGAAAATATCCATAGTAATTTTAGATAGTATAAATATGTAACATTGACACGGCAATAATTGTCGAGATAAGGCAATTTTTCATAAGAATCAAATAATTATATAACTATTAGAGCTGTACAATTTATATAAGACATAGGAATTGAGTAATTATACATTATATTGGTATATCTTAAAACAAAATATTATTTGGTATTTGATTTGTTATCTGAACTATAAATGCATATCATTTATTTATATAGCGTGATCAGATCTACTAACTAGAAACACGTGGGTAATTATTTTTCAAAAATAAAGTTAAAAAGGTTATTGTTAATTTGTAAATTGTATATACCTACTAATATTAAACTTTGTTAACACATTTATTAAAAATCTATGAAAAACAAAGGCGCTCAGCCAAAAAAAGAATTCTTGCATTTATAACAGGTATAAATGAAAAATAAAACCATATGTACATTTTAATCAGAATATTTGAGATACCACAGTGGCTTATATTTAAATAATAACCTCGGGATTGAATGATTTGATCTATGAAAAATCATTAGTTTATAATCAATGAGATTTACCTATACTTAAAATGTATAAAACCTAACATAAATTATTCATTTAAATATTAGTATGAAATGGCCATATGGATAATTTACAAATTAAAAATCATAATTGATGGATCTTACCACATATTATGCAAAAAATATGAATCGTTAAGATTTATAACTTCTTTTGCAACTCATTAGTTAATTCAATTCTCAAGAAAACCGTCATAATATACCTAGTAGTAAAACAAAATTGAATACTTAAGTAAAAATTATTAAAATGTTGTCAAACTTTTTACTCGAATTTGATTAAGTGAATAGATAAAATAGATGTCATACTATATTGTTTAAAAATTTAAGTATTACCATTCTAATACAAAAAAATATATTTTAATTTTAAGAAGCACACACAACTAGAATAATTAAACACTATGGACTCAATTAAATTTAATTTTTTACTCTAAAGTAATAGTGACCATTAAAAACCCATTGGAATAGTTTGTATGTATGGTATACAAATGATCAAACTTTTGTTGTTTTATTTGATATACATAGGTATTTATATTTTATATTCATATATTTTCATAGTACAAAGCAAATACATTTCTTAATTAACATCAAACAATTGTCTTGTGTTAGAATATTCTTTATTATAAAAAGAAAGATAATTATTTATTCAGGCTATCTACTCAATTTTTAAATAAGCTATCAAATCAGTAATAATATAACCTATGACCTAATAAATATAATGGCTAAAATTGCAACTGTACCTACCTATAATTAATCCATAGAAAAGATGAATAAATATAGAACTACCTACCTATCTCCTAATAACTAAATCAAAATTTAAATATTTAATAATAATAAACCTAATAGTTACATTATTTGAAGTGGATTAAGAAGGTAGATACTATATAGATATCATGCTATTTTGTAAATAACAAAGTAATTATCTGTGATTGTTCAGCTGTATATGGTTCCAGAAATATATTTACGTTGTCTGTTTGCTAGGTAATTAATGACAAATCCTTAAATAATAAAATAGGCACCTATACAAGTAGTAGGAAAGTCACAGTAAAAAGCTAGTTTTTATTATTATAATCTACAAAAACAAAATATATAATTAATACAGAGTGGGTAGAACAATTTAAATGAAAATATTGTAATTGCATCAAGTAGGTAGCTATCAAAGGTATTTTATTAAAATTACTATAAAAAAAAACAGGTACACCAAAATGGAACTTATATTAGAGAATTAGTCTAGGAATTAGTACTAAGTAACCTACCTGCTTTATACCTACCAACAGAGAGAATAATATTAAATTAAATGTTAACTGATAGGCTTTAATATTTTAATTTGAATACAAATAATTAGTCAATACTGGGAGGTTTTACGTACATGGGACAATATTAGGTACGATCATTAAGAAAGAGTGAAATGTGTCCAAGACGAACTGCATTCAAATTGGTTGAAAGTTAACCTCATAAATTTCAAACGAGTATTCGAATCAGCGACTGCGCCAGTAAATATTGGAAAATTAATGTCTAGTCGGAGAGGAAAAAGGTCCAGACGAATTTTTTGGGGAAAGAACGCGTGAAACATATGGTCGCTGCCGCCAAGCAATAATTCGCAATTTGACCTCTATAGTCCGTATTTATAGAACACGTTGGTCACACGGGAATTCAAGGTTATTATCGGCGAAATTCTTGTGACACGTAGTAGATAATGGCAAGAATTTAACAGGCGGGCGAATTTGCAATACATCATAACTCGGGGGCAATCACTAATGAATAAATCACGACTATTAATAAGCAATGACACGTGAGTGTCGCGCGTCGTCCGCTTACCAGTGTCGAAAAACTTCATATAAATGGTGTCGCCCTTCTGGGACGCGGGACTGACGGTGAAATGATTAGCGAATGTCGTTCGCTTCCTTCGACTTGGCCAAAGCTGGAACACAAAACAAAATGGTACACGTATTACAACACTACGGCCGGAAAACCCGCGTGAAAATACCGGCCCCCCACGTTACGTAATATTATTTCAAATGGACGAGCGGTAGTCGCGAACATCGACTCCTGCGGATAGATCGATCGACGATCGATTTATCGTCGGGATCGATGCGCGCACTTGTACACGTCAAAGTCGCCGTCGATCAATGATCGATACGGGCGATTAAATCGGTTTGGGTGAACTCACATCGGTGTCTTTGACAAGTCCCCAGACACGTCGCGTTCCTGTCGCGGGAACCGTGTCGTCGGCTGTATCGCTGCTGTCGCGGGACGGCGCAATGTTGCGATATTCGAAGTTCGAACAGGTCGGACGGAAGGCGAAATGGGAATGAGAAGAGCACTCACGACGGCGACGGGACAGCGTCTGATTGACGTGGATCGTAGGGGGCGCGCGCGCGCACACACAAAAACGGGGACGGACAACGCGCACGTTAACGCGACTTCGGGACGAGTGTCGGTACTTGTGGAGCGTTATTGGTGGCGAGTTGCGACCTGCGACCTGCGACCGAGCCACCGAGTGCACGAAACGGATTGTGTTGCTTGCTACGGCTTGCGGTGAGTTCGCGGGGGCGTAATACTACTTCTTTATCTATGGTGCGTTATGCAGCACGACGTGGAGTCCGTGGAAGATCGGAACGGAAAAGGTGTGAAACGATTGTTATAAAAAAAAACAATAAATTTTGTATGTAATTATAATATTATGTACGGAAAAAAAAATGGTCTAAGATCGAACCGCAGTACGTCGTCGGCGACAGAGGCGGGGTTACGAAATTGCGAAAACGAGTTACGTACCCACTACGTAGTCGTACGCGGTACGGTGGCGTGACTACTGCGGTTGCAACGGTGCCGCCAATCCGACGGGCCCTGGGGCCCGCGTTTAGGTTGGTTACTCTGCAGCCCTGCCGGGTTGCTCTTATCAACCAAAGACCCCCCTCGCTGTAATACCGGATGTGGTATCTACGGTACGGGTCACGTCGTACTCGTTATTGTAGTCGCCCCGATTATATGATAGGGGGATAAAAAATAAATCGCACGACCGACTACCGACCGATCACCGAACACTTAGCACGCACACACGCACACGTACGCGCGTACACTACTATTGGATTTCGGTATTTTTTTCGTTCCGTTTCGTCTGATAGTAAGCCGTCTCGCGTGTGCGCGTCCTGCTTGCTAGACGTGATAATTCGCCGTACCGCCAGGAAGCGGCAAGTGACAGCCGCCGTTGATGGTGTTCCGTTGGCCGTCCACAATTGACATAGCGAACGTCTGAGACGCACGTCATGGCCGAAGTGGCCAGGAGAAACGAGGCGCCGCCGGGCGATGGGGTGAGACTGATAATGTTAAAATATTTTGTTTCTGGTGGACGGGCACCGTTCGAAAGGCCGCCTGGGTTTCGGCTTTTGCTAGGAAATCCGGCTTTTCGAGCGGGACCAAACTTTTGGCCGGTCGCTGGGTGCACCGCGTGCGGCCAACGCCTTTTCGGCGATTTCTTGATTTTTCGTACTCATTAGGCACATCGATGAACTGCATGTCGTTTTGATACGTGGGTGTGGGGTACCTATTGATGTGATCCAAATCTATTGTTAAGTATTGTTGTTTGTTTTTTTTTTTTTACTTGAATTAAAGCAATGCAAAAATAAATGGTTTGGTCAAGTAATTAGGGCCAGGTAACGAAATTATGAAGTTTTTGCTTTATGTATTATTTTTATGACCACAAACTGAAATGTAATAAATCTTTATCTCATGGCTACAAAATATTGTTCAAAAAAAATGTTGATAACATTTAAATTGATATGATAAAATGATTTATATATAAAATATGGCATGTTAAAAAATATGATTTTCTTAGAGAATGTCTAATTCACTCAATTTAACTGATTTATTGAAATGAAATGTTATATTTATTTCTAATCCTAATACCTATGTTGATTCAATTGAATTATGGCCATTCATCATAAAAAATCAACACATATAATAGACAATAGGTACCTAGGTAGCTTTTTTTAAAATTATTATTGTTTAAGTAGTACCTATAAAATATTAAAATATGACTTGAGTATGTATCATATAACTTGATAACCTACAATTTAAAATATGAATTACAGCAGAAGTGATCAAATTTTCAATCATGTAAAATGTAGGTAAAACCTCCTTTATTTAATCGTGTACTAAATATTTATAATGGTATCTAAACATGATATTGGTAAAGAGTAATTCAAAGAGTTCTTTTTGTTAGGTATTTAATATTTTTTAGATGTTTGTAATTTTTACAAAAATATTTAAACAAAAAATAACTATTTTGGTTAGTTAATTGTTATTTGTTTTTATGTATTTTAGTATCTACCTATTACCTATTATTTCCTGAGATAATTACTGTTGACTTTTAAATTCAATAATAGCTAGTAATAGTTTATGAAATAATACCCATTACAAGTACTATTAAGTACCCAGTACCTGCCTAATATAATATGATAGTATAAGTAATTGTAAATAAAATCTTAAAAGAGCCAACCTACAAATACTATTCTCAATGTATGGTACAAGGTTAACTAACTCTAATACTTTAGCTAACAACGCAAGGTGTTATAATATAGTGCACATGTTAAGTCACATAAAGTACTGATATTCCTCGTGATATTCTTTTAATAATTTTTTTAAAGTTTTTAAATTTTGCATAAACACATTTTTGCATATTATTATAAAATATTAGTTTTATTTAAAATATATTAGTGTTTGGCATTTGCTATTATTCCCTTTGAATTGAAAATGTACCATGATTTCTTATAACTAATGATTAACAATTTAATATAAGTTGATTTGTAAAATGTACCTAATACTTATTGTATTGTTCTAGGCTGGTAATGTGGAACCAGCGCAAGGCGAACAACCACAGCCCCAACAAGGACGGTTTAACATGTTCTTTGGAGTTGTGAAAACATTAATTGTTCGATCATTAATTATCTACTTCATTACATCAATGTTTAAAAAGTCCTCCAATGTACCCCCTGATGGTGTTACTCCAGTTGCTGATTCCATTCCAAATGTCAATTTTTTCGAGTATGGTACTAAATTTGTACGTATTTTATGATTATTATTTACTTAAAAATGTTTAATACTTATAAGATATCAAACTTATACAAATTTAATAATTTTTCAGGATATGTATGTGTATTTATCTGAAGACAGTATTAAGAATGTAATAGATGATAATGAACTTGTTTGGAAAAAAACAGATTTAGAATATGGGGACTGGTCTTCAGGACCTAATAACGATGGTACTTATACAATTCAAAAATCTTTCATTCCATCAACGGTAACTGACACATGACACACATTGCTTGGTAGATTATTTTATACAATTGTAACTTTTTTGGTTTTTAGAACTTGCAAAATAATGGATCAATTTATTTACACGTATACTTCATTAAAAAGACAAATTCAAATATAAGTAAAAATGACCCTTATGTTGTTCATGCTTTCAAACAATTAAATAAGTTTAAAAAAGTCAAATTCTTAAAAACTCATAACCTACTTACTGGTGAAACATCTGCCACTCCAGAACAAATTGAAGTAAGTGAAATTAATTTAAACAATTTTTTGTCTATTGTGTTAATTTTGTTTTTAAAATGTTATGGGTTTTGTTATATTAGATAGTGTAATAAAATCTAGAGAATAAAACGATTATTGCAAAGAAATTTTGCTAAATTGATTTAATAATTTTATGTCTTAGAAAGCTGAAAAAGTTGAGACTGAAATAATATCACATTGGCATCCAAATCTTACAATTTGTTTAGTAACTGATCAAACAAATTGGACCAAAGGTTCTCTCCCTGAGCCATTTTCTGAATGTAAGTTAACGTATAATTAGGTAATTTTACCTGTTTAATATAAATATCTTAACTATGTTATTTAAAATATAGATCTAGAATTTTTACCACATAATCGGTATAAGCCAATGGTGTTTTTCAATGATTTCTGGAACATGCTTAGAGACTATCAACCAATCAATAAAACTGTGAAGTAAATAACAATAGTTTTTAATTTATTGTAAAATTAAGTTTGTGTTTATTAATGTTGCAGTAATTTGGATTTAACACTAACATTCCAACCACTGTCATTATTTAAATGGCAAATGTATTCGGCTCAGACTATGCGAAACAAATGGACTGCTGGATTTTTAGGTGATACTTTTGCAACGGATGCTAATGAAGATGATCAAGATCAAGATTCATTAAAAGAAGCTTTGCTAGAAACGTCACCATATATTTTAGCAGCTACAATCATTGTATCAATATTGCACAGTGTTTTTGAGTTGTTAGCTTTCAAAAACGGTAATTAATTTATCTAAAACTACAAATATGTATTATTTATTAGACATAGTGGTTATAGTTTATTGTTCCATAGTAGATCTTATATTTTGCAATATAGTTAATGAAAGACTTAACTCGATGTTCACACGACTAATGAATTAATTAAACAAAGAAAAAATATGGCTGAAAATGAGTTCTAAACTCAACAAATTTTATAATTACTAATTAATAACTATTTATATTATTTAAAAATAATATATTTTTTAATATTAATTTTCATTAACTGCCCACCAGTATAATTGGAGGGCCAGGTAAATGCAGTTGGCATGCACTGGGCCGAAGTAGATATATATTTTTTTAAGAATTTCAACATATCTAAATCAAAATTAGAATGAGTAGCTTTTGAGTTGTATAACTTTGTGTTCTTAAGATAATATACCTTTGGTATTGGGATAAGTAGATATGGGAGCTCAGATGATTGAAAATATTAGTAATTACTATTGATCTATGAGTATAAATAATTTGTAACAATGATCTAAATAAAATGAATACTACATCAAATATTATTAAATACATAAATCACCAGCTATTTAATTTAGAATGAAATTCCTCATTTGGAAAATAGAAGCTTTGTATTGCCCCTGACTTGGGAGTTAAGTAGTACAAAAAATGTCAGGAATTTGAAAATATTGTCTTAATATTTATTATAATTTTTGAATAAGTTAAACTGAAAATTATTATATTTATACCAATTTTATAGATATTCAATTTTGGAAGGAACGTAAGTCGTTGGAAGGTTTATCTGTACGTGCAGTATTTTTTAATGTGTTTCAATCTGTCATTGTGCTATTGTATGTGCTTGATAATGATACGAACACAATCATTCGCATCAGTTGTTTTGTTGGGTTGGGTATTGAATGTTGGAAAATCAACAAGGTAAAATGAATAAATTACTTATATTACATAAATATTTTTTGAATGTAAATTGACAGTTTACTACATAGCATTTTTATACATTTTAGGTGTTGGACATAAGCATTGATCGGCAAACACGGTATTTAGGTATTATTCCAAAATTTATATTTAAAGAAAAAGGGTCCTACGCTGAATCTAGTACAAAGGAATATGATCGAGCTGCATTTAAATATTTATCATGGGTACTATTTCCTCTTCTTGCTGCATATGCAATTTATTCACTAGTCTATGAAGAACATAAAGGATGGTATTCTTGGGTACTCAACATGTTGTATGGTTTTCTTCTAATGTTTGGTAAGCTTTTTTGTTTTACTTAGTATAAAGTAAAATATAGCCTTTTAAAATTAGTTTAATATACATTATTTTTCCACTCAATTATAATCTTTTATTATAATTAATATTTTTGCAGGGTTTATTACAATGACTCCACAATTGTTCATTAACTATAAACTCAAGTCTGTGGCACACCTTCCTTGGAGAATGATGTCTTATAAGTGTTTAAATACATTCATTGATGATATATTTGCATTTGTTATTAAAATGCCAACAATGTACCGTTTGGGATGTTTTAGAGATGGTAAGTAAAATTCTTGAAATTACTTTAACATCTTCTCTAACTCCACAACAGTCATCCTTGTACTGGCACCTGAGTTGTTAGATTTTATTATTTTATTAATGAGTCCTCGGTGGTACAATGTCCTTTTTTATTGAACTGGTTACTTTATAGAAGTAGTTTACCTTTATTTATTTATAAACTAATACTCAATTTAACTTAGTAGTTAGTACTATCTCTATTGCAATTCTACTCTGTATTTGAATATCATCTCTTGTACTGATGGATATCTGTGAAGGACTCGTCTTTCTTCCACTCCCAGTTCCCAGTAGCTATCTAAGAGGTAAAATACGTTCAGAAGTTCCAATTTTGTGTTTGTTTTAATATTACAGTGAATTGATCCATTACCGAAATCAAAAATTATTATCTGAACATAATATGTTTTTTGATATTTTAATTTAAATTGTTATACTTCACATGCATTTGTTTGATCTGCATTTGAATTCAGATCTTCTTATTTGCATTACCATATAAGTATTTGGAAACTTAAACTAAACAGCTAAGACTTCTAAATGCAATTGAAAAAGTGTAATTGCATTCTCTTTGAATTAAAGCATATAATATTAATTCGGATTTCATTTTATTACTAATGTTGAACATATGTATAATATAGTTTCATTGAAATCTAAATGTAATTACATTAATGTTTTCTTTATGTACAACTATGAACTATTATTTGGATATATTGAGGGTAAATTTATTCCAAAAAATATAATTTAATGGATTGCATGTCAGTTGTCAACTCTTAAATAATAACTTTACTTAATAATTTTTGTTTTTATGTATTGCCTATCATATTTATGTGTGTATAATACTATATTAATATTCACACTTCCCTTCCTGAGGGTATAAAAATCATTAAATAAATAACTTTTTTTTTTGTTTTAGATATTGTATTTTTCATATTTTTGTATCAAAGATGGATATATAGAGTAGATCCAACTAGAGTGAATGAATTTGGATATGCTGCTGAGCCAGTTGAAGAACAGCAACAAGCTATTGAAGACAAGGTACAGGCCGTTGAAGAAAAACCACAAGTAATCGAAAAAGAGAAACCTAAAGATGATAAAAAGAATGATTAATACAATCTTCTCAAGCAACACCTTTAACAGTCAGTAGATGTATTTTGTTTCAATTTTTTTTTTCAATATTTATTATACCAAAACAAAATTATTAAAATATATCAATTTATATAAAGTACTGCTTTAGTAATTTAATAATTTACAAAGATTGTTCAACTATTATTGTAAAAAGATAGTAAGTTTGTATGGATAAATTAAGTTTCTTTTATTTTTTGTTATTTTAATTTTTGTTAAAGGGTATGGCACCTAATTTTTAAAATAATATTTAAGACAAATGGAGTGCAAGTTAAAATATTTTGTTTTGTGTTTTGTATTGTTATCATATATAAGGCTTGGGAGTTCATGCCTTTGCACACTTCAGTATAGCTATTAAAAACTTGTCATGCATTGTATGTATGACAAATGAGTTAATTAACCTATAAGGAATTAAAAATATTTTGTATTACATACAAGTCCTCTCTTCATTAAACCAATAAACTTTTCTTTTGTAATAACCTTGGTCTGTTGGCATTTGTTCAATATATTTAGAACTTAATTATATCAAATGCAACTGTTCAAATTTGCATGTATGTGTTAACCTTAATTTTTTTCTGCATGATATTAATCCATATAATGATAAAGAAAATACTAGAAGTTGTTTTTTTAAATTGCAAGATTTATAAAAAGTATGCATACTTTTTACATACCTACATGTTTTTAAATGCATGAACATCCATGTCTTGGAAAACAAATATAAATATTAAGGTTTTGTTGTAGAATTAGTTAGATTAATCTAGATAAATTTGATGAAACTCATTTAAAAGATTGATTAATTTTAGTAACTTTATTCCGCTATAATACACTAAACATAATTTATTAGATGACATCCAGTTTTAGTTTTAAAAATATTAAACGACAAGCAATTACCAAATAACTAGTTAAATTTTAATTCTTTGAGAACCTAAATGCTATTTTTATGTTGTATTAGAACATATTACCGTAAGTAATATTAGTCTAGCATTTTTATGTGAACAGTTGTTATTGTAAAATATTGGATTTCATATTTTATATACCGAATTAAACTCTTTAAAGAAAAATAAATTTTAATTTTTTAGTTTTGATTTTTACTTAATATGATTTTAAGAAATACATGAATTAGTAAATATAAAGTAGTAGCATCAAACTATAACATTAATAACGGATCATCTGTTTGTAGCTTATAAAATGAATTACAGCAAATAGATTTGTTGCCATTTATATTATTCCATTGACTTATAAATATTGCTCGCAAATAATTCATACATACAAACATTAATTTTGTTTTCAGATAAAAATAATAATATTGTAATAATTGTGAATATATTTTATATCTTTCGAATGTTAAATTTTTAAAGTGAGTGATTTGTACTATAAAGTTATTCCAAATATTTATACAGTATTAAATGAATATTACAATAATTTTATATCTTAACATGTTATATTATTAAACGTAATTTAATAATTATATTTGTGATATATTACTTTAAAATAAACTTATAATATTCTTAACAATTGTTTACTGTGTGTTATTTATTTTATTTAAATATTTTTCATTCTTATGTTCTTATTGTATTAAAAGAAATATTTTCTATATGAATTTAAAATTTAAATATTTAAAAACAAAATAAATGCATGTGTCTTTGAGATGATCCGTTTGATGATAGAATACTCCTGAGTCATGGTCATCTTAACTTTTATTTGTTATCCGTTGAATTACCACCCAAATCTGTTATCTTTGGTTAATAAGGCCAGGTCTTGATAAGTACTAGTTTAGTTAACACCCACCCAGATTTCCTCCCGGACTTATAATATAGTTATATTATAATATCACTTGTATTTTTGATGTTCTAATAGTTTATTATAAAATGTTAACTGTACTTTACAAAGTAGTTAATACATTTTATACTTATTATTTAATATTTTAAAACCTATGTATTATTATATAAAAGTATGACAAATTGTATGCAAATTATTGGTCTTTGTTTGCTCGAAATTATCTTAAATCACAACGCCACTGACTCATAGTCCTATGTAGATCTAAGACAATGTGTGAAATATTTAGAAGTCCCAGTTTTATGAATTATAGTTTTTCAAAAAATTTATTACTGATGAATCGTTGTGCACTTCTTTATAAATTAGTCGAGAGTTCATATTATTTTGTTTAGTACTCTAAATAATATACTCTACGGTATTTTCAACAAAATTTTTCACTGAATACGATGCATGACAACTGAACAACTGAGGCTGGTAATGCTGTTAAGTCTTGTATCATTAATATTTTATTATTAGAATTCTACCAAACATTTTTGAAATATCCAATAAGTGTTTTTCATATGTATCTATATATCATAAATCAATAAATGGTAAAAAAATCAACTTTATCTATTTCCTACTTTATTTCCCTGTGGTACATGGTATAATGTAGTTACCTATAAGTTATAACATAATAATTTATTAGATTAGAAAATCGAAAATACGAGAGATATAAGTGACGGGTAAATACTTTCTAGGCGAGTTTCAACTAAACCAGTCTATCTTTTTCAAAAATAATTTATCCGTTTATTTTGTAGGTATCTGGTATATTATGAGTCTTGAATCATTTTAAAACTAGGTATTGTCTATTATACCTACTATAAAATTGTTATTTAAAAGAAAAACTTAATGCCCGAAAAGCATACAGTAAATATTAATAGAATTAAAGAATATTCCATTTAATATATGGACTTGATTGTGTTGTACCTACGTACCATTACCTATTCGGGCTTAGTATTCTTGGAATTCAATCGTCACAAGACAAACAAAAAATAAATGATTTTTTTAGGCGGAGGTCAATTTTAATATACCAATTTTGGCTACTAAAATTTAGACAATAGTTTGAATATTATAGTGTCCTTTCCAGTTCTGGCGGGTCTCAAATTTCACAAATGTGAAAGCAAAGGCCTGTGTCCCACTCATGGATAATAAATATATTATTTACCAAGTAAACTTAATGAAACTATGAAAGACTTATGACTCATTACTTCAAAAACTATTAATGTCTTCAACATTTTTCTTACATAAAAAATAATACCCTGCTGTTCAAAAAACTTAATTGTTCGCTATTTGTAGCGATATATTTTTTTAAGTATTTACTTTTTTCATTATAACTGTCAACATTTTAAGTATCTATATTAATGGATAAGTTGTAAGTTATAGCTAATATATTCTATTTGTCCGAAATTAGATTTTTATTGATCGAAACTCTGTGAATAATATTCTGCTTCGGAAAAAATTTATGTTGTCATTGAGTCATTCAAAAGAGTAAAAAATTATTCAAACAGAAAAAAATTAAATTTTTCCCCATAAACATTGTCTTTTACGATTTGTAATTGTGTAAAAGAAATATTTTCGATACCTGCCGTTATTGTTTTCTGAAATAACGAGTGACTCGCATAAATCCAGCACCTAACCTCCCAGTGCGCCGTCGTCGTCGCCGCTCGTCAATCATGCTGAACCGAAGTCCGGTACTAGGGATTCGGTGGCGTGGACGATTGTGGTTCGAGGCGATCCCCAGTGGCGGGCAACCAGCTGAGTCCCTGGTACCGGATTTCGCCCAACAGCCCAATCATCGATTCCGGCAACTAACCGTAATGATTCGTCCTCATTTCGACATTTCCATTTCCTTAGAGAGCCGGGCGTGGGCAGCGTCTACCGTCGTTTACCATAAGTAATTTTGTACATTTACTAAACGTAACGACGTATCTACCCAGGGATTTTTTTAAAGTCTGAATTACTGAACTTGTAAATGTTCATTGCTTATTATACATTACCCAATAATATTGTACTTTTTTTTTTAGTCTCCACGCATACAAGAGTATAACTTAATAACTATAAAAAATTTTCCAGATACCTATATATTTTATTTTTATTTTTATTACAAAAAGGGCCAGGCCTTAAGAACAGAAAAATATTATTTTATTAATCATGCTTTACAGCTTGCAAATTTAATGTATGTATAATTATTGTGTTTGTATTGTTTAGTATATGTTATTCTATTCAGATTAATATAATTAAAATTGTAATATCTATCTAGGTCTGGGCAATGCTTATAGCATGTATTTTAACTACACATTATTTTAAATTGTATTGCATTACTACCCAAATATTATTACCTCGAAGATAAGTTGACAATTGTTATATTTATTACGTAACATTATATAATATTTATTACGTATTATGTAATAATTTTAATAAATGTTAACTTATCTTGCGGGTAGTAAGCAATGTAATACAATTTAAAATTGTTTTGTTAAAATATATGCTATGAGGACCTAGATAGATATTACAATTTATATTAATCTGAATAGAATCACATATACTATAAGTATATAGAAAAAGACAAATCAACATCGAAAAACGCGTTTAATGACTGGATAGTAAATGTTATTGCGGAGCTTCAAAGAGAACTATTAACTGTGTGTTTATTTTAATAGTTCTTTGCGTTTTCTTTGAAGTTCTGCAATAGTATTTTCTCTTGTCATTATATCCCGTTTTTCGATGTTTATTTGTTTTTTCAATCTATCCATTTGTTCTTCGATTTGGACCAGCACTTGTCTGTATTTTCGTTCCTTGTCCAATATTTCATTTCTCAGTTCGGCTAATTGGTCTGCCAATTGATTATTCTTTTTTATTGTTGACTAATAAAAACAAAATTAATTTTTATAGAAATTACCACCAGCACATACGATTGGTTTTTAAATAAATTACTTTTAATTTTTGCTGTGACATGTTTATCTCGTTTAAAATAACAGTTATGAATGATTCTGTCGATTCATCAACAGAACTTTCAACCGCACACAAACTGTCTTTAAAAGCCTTTTCTTTGTTGTAAGCATCGATAACTTCTTGGGCTACATGCCATTCCCAATGTGCTTCTTTGTACTTCATCATGTTTGACATAATAGAATTTCCCAAATCTTCAAACATTTCATCTAATATCTTGCAATATTTACGAGAGATATTGCTCAATACTTTTTTCTTTTGGTTCATTAAAACCGAAAAATATCTAAAAGAATATATAACAGTTATTAAACTTTTTAATTTAAGTAAGTTTGGACATATGTTAATTCATCAACTTCGTAAGAAATTCAGATATGTTAATGAAATATCATTGCTATATTAAGTACTTAGGTACCTATAGTTTGTTCGGTACAACTGTCAAAAATCAAATTATATTTGATACAATATGCATGTCTTATTAGTTATTACAAAATTATAATCGTGTGCTCAAGATTTTTATATTGTGCTATTAACTATCTTTAAAAAACTATAGACCTAAAAATAATTAAAATTTTTTCAAACAAAATTTTACATAATAAGGAAACAAAAAACAGTAATGTGAAATTAATGTAATGATTAAAAAATAGAAGTGCATGCATACAAAATTACTCCCGTATGTTTTATACAGGTACTTACTTCGGTAAAAAATATTGAGGATATTGATATGACAGTATATTTATATATTTAGTGCCAGGTCGTTGTTGGTGTAACTCATTCCAAAGAGCGGAAGATATAAAGTCATAACAACATTTCGTTGGCAATGGATCCATTGGTGAAATTGTTGAATACTTCATCGCTGTTTCCAGGTTGTCAGTCCGTTTCTCTATCTAAAACACAATTTTGGAAATGTGTACTTATCCTTATTTGATTTTAAATCAGACTAAATTAATTTTTAACTAAAAAAAAATCAAATTAATAATAAACTATTGATCAATGACCAGGGGAAATATAATGGATCATTATAATTAATTAACTTATATTGCCTTATTATGACACCGAAGATAATATTATATTCAATGAAACAGTTTTAAAGTTTTAAATAGTAATGCATAATTTGATTATTATTTATCATAATATTATGCTTAACATGGTATAACAATGTAGTGTCTTATAAGTAAGTTACCGTTAGCGTTTTTTTTTTTTTTTATGGAAATTTTGTAATTTACAATTAATCTCGAAAATTAAGTGTACATGCATAGGTAATCATATAAGCAACCCAGAATTAAAAAGAACGAAATTATTGTGGCGGTAACGTCAGTAACAGATTGAGAGGAAGGTATATTTTAAATTTATTTTCCACATGAAACTATTTTTCTCCATTATTTCGCAAGCACGTGTGAAATGACAATCAATCATTATGTGAAACTGCTTATTAATTAACTATTTTTAAAATTTAATTTTGTACATTATATTGTATCAAATTTTTAACATTTCATTAAAATGTCCAATTTTCCTATTCTTAAAAAGCAGCGATTTCCATACAAAATTAACCAATTTGTCTACCCGAGTTCACTTTGTTTTGTTGAAAAATATTTTTTAAATTAAATCTTTACATAATATATAATTTATATTTAGGTACTAAAGACACGAATGTATATTCTTACTTCACATATTACGGATTTGATTTGCTTTTTCAATATGGAAAGCATCTTGATTCTGTTAAATATTTGGAGATCAGAAACACCAATAGCTTTCAAGTCGACCTAATCAATTAGAAACATTAAACGGTTGTCGGTTTTACTATCATATTTTAAATTATTATCGTTACTAATTACCACTAGGAATTCAAGTAACTTATTGATGAACGGATGTGAACATTTTCGGGGTACACATGTGCTCGCTTCAGCCACCATTTCTTGTTGGACGGTTTCGTAGAGCGTTTTGTAAAAATCATAAAATTCGTTTCTTAGACATATTGATCTCCTGTTTTTCAAAACGGCCCACACCTGTTTGGCGTCCGTCTCATCATACGCCAGACATTCTAATGGGACATCTGACTTAACTTGTTCCACGTGCAAATTAAATGGCTCCGGTGTACATATCGGATCGCCATTGCAGTCTAGCCATTGTGGATCAATCCCATCGCCCATTGTAATAGCTATGTAGCCAAACACACCACCGCTGTTCGGTAAAGTTCGGATAGCTACGTAGGTTCGATTGTCAGAAGAAATCAAATTTTCGAATTCGGTAACTTCCATGTCACGGTTCTCGGGCACAGGCTCTTCATCCAACTATAATAAAGACACGATTTCTTAATGATATTTTTAGTGTACATATACAACTATAGTAGATATATTTTTGGTGTATTGTACATTTGTACCATTCCTATATATTTTACTTTTAATTCATATAAAAATAATTTATTGATGTAACCAGTGGCCTTTATAATAACTATATTGGTATTAAAGTATAGTGTGCTGTATAACACACGCATATATTATTTAAGTATAAAAAATTATTATCTTTCTTGTTTAAAAATTAAGACCATGTAAAATATTATGATATCTAGATCCCGTCAAGTTTAAATCCACCCATATGATTGCAGAATGCCATAAATACGCTACTATAATATAATACTCTATAATATTATTATCATACTTCAACATCTCCTTTCACCAAAGACGAGTGTTGATTTAACACTGACTTCAACCAGTCGACAAGTTCCTTGTAAGCACGACAGGACGGCCTCTCGTTGAATGGAGTCCGCAGTTTGTTGCATTCAATGTCCATCAGCATTTGACTCAGTGCCATGTTCCGGATACGAGCCTCGTCCAAACCATTGTTTAAATGTTCGAGGATCATATTTAACCATTCCTACGCGAAGGTCAATATAATTTGTAAACTAATGTTGGTCCGTTTAATTATAATACGTCATATTAATAATATATTACATTAAACATTAAATTGTTTTTAACAGATAATTTTAAATGAGTATCTATACTCGGGCCACGTTAAGTAATTTGTTATTTTATATTTACCTCACTCCTACCTAAATTATTTGACTTATATCGCTATCTTTTTTTGAAATTGTTATTACTGAAAATATAAATTTGACCTACCTGCACAATTATTTTCTCCTCTGATTCCTCCATGTGGTTAAAACATTCCTCGAGATGTGATATGTACACCAGAAGATCTTGAGAAATAATATTTAACTTTTGATCTTCTGTAACTGACATATTTAAAAAAATGTATTAGTTAATTTTCGAATTTTGAAATTATAATTTTTATTTAAAACTCTAGACGTCTTGAATATTATTGTATTATAATATTAAATTGTATTTAATACCATAGTAACAAACTGCAACCAAGTTAAAATTCTACAAGTAGCCATGCACCTATTACCCAACAGATTTTTTTACCAGCTGCTGAGAAATTTTTCCAATTTTAAAACAATGATCTAGAAGTACAGATACAATCGCCGAATGGCCAATTAATACCAACTAGGAAAATAAATGTGAATATAAGTACTTACCTATATAATTTATAAATTTAGTTTTTCTCAACTCTCAAATAAAATATAATAATAAGAACCACGTTAATTCTTCGATGGTTTTGACTTTTGTTCTATTGTAACGGCTGTGACTTTAAATATCTTATTTTTTATTGAATGAATACTTAATACTTTCATGGATAATGAATATTAGTTTATATTACCAATTTCAAGTTACAACGTAGGTACCATAAACATATAGATTATAGATATATCAACTAATAGGCAACATGTACCTACACAATACAAATTAAGTATACCAGAAATTCACAATTTATAAATTATCAGGTGTCTGGTAAGTACTCTGATGTCCCCCTAGATTCTAGAAAACAGTGACGCTGCTAGCTCCTGTAGCCTGCTTTTATAACTTTACTACACCAAATTAACGTGTATGTTAGTTATTAGTCTAGCTCGGAAGTTATAGGAGTTGCGTATTTTTCGATATTTTTTATTTATTTTAGGCCAAGCCAGAAACTCATTCTACACAATGCCGATATTAAAAACAATAATTATATAAAATACATGTTTTTTGAATTCAGTAAATTTTAGGGGAAAAGTGCATAATCAAATTTGTTTGCATATAAGTATTTTATGTTTTCTAAAAAATGTTTACCTCATGTATTTTATTCTCAATTGTAACACAAGGTTTTTATTTTTTTAAAGATTTATGCAAAGTAGCAAAAAGCAAATTTTTTCCACTATAACAACTTAATGATATTTTCATGATTATTTTATGACCTAGTATACATTACGATGATTATCGCTATTATTATTTTTGTTTATCGAGTTTTTTATTGCAATTCATTAATATTGAATTTATATATTGATTTAATATTTTCAATAAACCAAAAAAAAATATTTAATATACTAGTGTACTAGTAGTTACCTACGTAACAAACAGTTTTATTTTTATCAAATTTCGAATAATTTAGTTTTTCGTCATAATACATATTTTGTTTCCATATTTTAGATTCCCGTGTGTATTATTTATTGGTTTAACCTTCTATAACTTCTGAGTCCTAGTTAATACTTATTATTAGTTAATACTTAATAGCAATATTGTCGCGAAGTAGAGATTTCATCTCCACCGTATGCGGTTACTATACGGCACGCATTGACATCTAGTCCCTTGGGTCTTGTCATAGGCACAATTAGAACTAAATGCCATTCCACCCTAACATACATTTCAAAACCATTAATAACAAAGTTTTGTTAGAAAAGAATCTTTTTAAATTATTTTTTTTTTAGATAAAAACGTAAAAAGAAAAATCTTGTATAAAATAAAAAACAATTCTTTTCTCACACTATTTTTGGTGTTTTATAACAGTCGCCAGCACCCTCAAGCACCCCTACTTGCATTTATGGGTCTTATACGATAGAAGCTACCTTTACACGAGATGTGAATTAAAATTCAGGAATTGCGATGAAAATAAGACGATTTTTTGTAATTTACGTCAAATTTCACTTAACTATGGTTTTTATAAATATACAAAAAATAAAAATAAATATTAAAATATTAAAATATTGATTGAGTATCTTAAATTTTTATAAGCATTAGAGTGACTGTTGCGACGAATATTTTTAATATTTCAGTTGATATGTAACTTACAAGTATTCGTCATATAGGTACTCACATTAATATATATTACTATAGATCTTGAAAGATATTAAATTCATATTTAAAGAGTAAGTTACCTATACCTACTTAATACCCATGACCTATAATATTTATCCTAGAAAAACATTGTTTAAAATTGTTTTTATAATATTGCATTATACCTTCTATGTTTTTTTTTTTTGATCCTAAATAGTAAAGACGTTATCTATCGTTTTCGAAACCATAAAACATAATGAATAATATTATTTTAAATTATGCTCACCAAACAGGTTTTTTCATTTTTCAAGTCGAAACGACTGTGACATTATTGCCTGTAGTTCACCAAGTGAAATGAAAATAGTCATCGAGAAAACCACAAATCGTCTGTTGATTGAGAGGCACATCATACTATTTCCAATCGCACAATTATTATAATACAGAGAAACTGGAAAAACCATCAAAATAACTATCTATTTGAGAAGCACGATTAAATGACACATTTAAACATTTACGCAATGTTGTAGATGCAATTCTAGTAGTCTATTCAGTTAAGTATATGATATTTGTTTCGACTTTCAGTAAAATAATACATTCTAAAAATAAAATGATAATACTATATTGTATACTCCCTAGGGCCTCAATACTCCCGAGTTATTTTACGGTGCTCTATTTTTGTCTGTATGAAAAGAATTTACTGAGCGATATTAATGTATTGATTTTACAACGATGCGAGTTTTTTTTGTATCCGTTGTATCCGTTTACACTAGTAGTAGAAAAAATATTCTTCGATTTTTTTCGTTGTTAAAAACACAAAATAAAAGGAAAACGGAAAGATTTTTGCACAAAACCATACAACCACACAACCAGTTTTCGTCAAAATCAATATTGTTTTTTTGGTATAACCCAAAAACGAATAACCATAAACCGTAGATAGTAGAACCCCAAAAACCGGAACATTAAAGATGTATGTGCAATGAGGCTCCAGCCCTCCCTTCTAAATATATTTGATCACTCTATATCTATGGTGCAGATTTCTGATTTTATAAGGGTAAATAATAAATATCAGCGTTGGGCAAAAACACTATGATCAACGGCTTAAGCTTTAATGCTTACATTATTTAGGTAGGTACCTACCCGTGGGTTCACAGAATTCAATTTCAGGGTGTGCCTGTACAGTATTATTCTTAAGCCTTCTTCTTTAATTGGACTCTCTCCTAATAAGTCAGGTAAAGTTAAAAATACCTTTGTACCTTTTTTTGTAACTTTGTACTTTGGTACCAATATGTATAGGAATTAATTTTTATTCTTTTTATGCATTTTTTTACAATGAAGAATATCAATATATTATGTATACTTACTCGTATTAATCATCGTAACAATATTTTAACATATGATGGCATAGTCCATAGACATCTGCAGTGGCGACTATCCTGAAAATAATATGTGTGTTGTGGATATTTCTGCAGGACACTTACCTCAAATAGGAAAGGATGTCGGTAGTATTTACCATTTAGACGAACATATAAAAGCCGTTCCAATATGTTGTTTGTCGGAACGTCTAAATGGTCTATCAATGTTTGCCATTCATAAATCATAATAACGTTGAAGTAGAAAATGATGAAATACTTGACATATAGGCGTAAAAACTGCACAGAAACCGAACATTCTGTTATAAAATTTGTTAGTCTTTATGAAAAATGTATTAAAGAAAATAGTTAATATCACATTTTTTAAATGCATTATGTTTAAAAATAGATTAGTGGTAAGGCCAAAAGGAGTATGGGGCAGAGCCCCTCAAGGGCCGGTTGTTGTTATTCATATTATCCTCTCCCATAAAACATTTGTAATTACGCACTGGCACTGGCATATAAAAATATTTATAATAGCATATAGATATTAGATACCTAATTATTATTTATTTCACAAATTCATATGGCCAATTGGCCAAAAGGTAATTACAGATTACGTACTTTATTGTAATATTTAAAATATATTTAGTAGTGATAACTCTATAAAAAACAAGTATAAGATTACGTCGATTTAATTAAGGTAATAGAACAACAATTTAAAAATAGATTTCGTCTAAAAATGTCATGATAATGTTGAATGACAATTGATAATACAAAAAATAGAAATTTAAGTATTTTTAATAATTACAATATATTTTATTCGACTGTTCGAAAGAATAAAAAATAGTAAAACTGTGTTTATTTTGATGACATCAAATTGATGTATTAACAAAATTAATAATCGCACATAAAATTACAAAAATATTTGTTCGAAATTACAATATAATATATCATGCACTTAAACAAGAAAAATCGTAAACACACAGCAAAAATGTGCTTACCTACAAATTGTATGTTTACATTAGTGAGACCATGAAACGAATTTATGTTTCGACTACATTATAGGTACAAGTATACAACTATAATTTGAATACGTTGAAAAAAAAAATGATAATATGTATATTGACTTCTCAGCTTCAATTCCTGGTTTAGTGTTTACGTTTTCATTGTCTGTTATTTTTATATTTGATTTTTCTTGTCCGTATTTAGATTTTTATTTTTGTCGATAAGACTATAAACATATTTGAAACTAACTTTTTACATAAATTATCTATACAAGCACTCAATGTCACTCGAATCGTAAATTTATTCTCGGTTTACTTTGTAAAAACGCAATAGAGAAGAAAAATATATTTTCGAATGTAATAATAGTGAATAATATAAAAAAAACAATTTTCACATTTAACGTAGTATTATATAATTGACTACATTGCACCACCGATTACAGCACATATTTCATTGATCGTTTCTATCGATCTGTCCTCTCTGCAACACGGCCACCCATCACATACCCTCGTATATGGTATAAAAATATTCTGACACAAAAAACCGAACAATCTCAAAGCCGCGAGGTACTTTATCACACCAACTCCATTGAATGTTTACAGCTGTGTACGGTAAATCTTCAAACAGGTAGGTAAATTATAATGCTTACTTTACGATATATGTATATAATGGGTATATTATTATGACATACGTGTGTGTACGCAGAGCAGTATAATAAATTTCACTACCTATACAATCATAATATTATGCGACGTACCTACGCATAGGCGCACGAAGAAAACGTTCGAGTTAAGTGACAAAAACGGTATTGAATTGTACAATAATATATTACAGCAGGTATACTTACACGAATATAATATAGTATAAATTAAATTGTAGTCAAAATGTATTATGGGACTCGTCCTCGGCGCCTACATTTAGCTGGTATATAAGTCTAGTTGCAGTCACCCGAGGACGCGATCGTGTCGCGTCTGTAATACACATAATACATATTATATAGGTACTCACATAAGTGTATATTGCATGCATCGCAGTTTTATAATATTTTACAATTTATAGTTCCACCGCTGACTTCGAAATGTCATCGTGCAATAATAATTGTTACGGGCCTTCCAAGTCCAAACGGAATCGAAACTCACTGCAAGGACGACCAGTGCAGGATTTTTGCCACTCCGAAATCGTCGCGGCACCAGCTACGTCGTCGTTGTCGCCGGCATAACAATATTACCTATATCAATGTAATAATATGCATTATCGCCATTATTATCATACAACTATGCTATATGGTTGCGCGATAGACCAAGGGTGTTGTTTTTATTACTCGTATAATACGGACTATAGGTCGACTTGGTTGAATCGGCACACAGAAATTGCGTTGTCTAGCATGTTCTATTATATGGCAATGTACGTAATATATACGTGTGTTCCTATTGCCCAATATTGAAGTATAGGTGTGCCCCTCGTGGTATCGCATATTGTTGCCAATAGCTGGTTACCTATGCTATAAAACAAAAGTCTAGTCGATTTGTTTATTGGTATAAACAGCTCAGACCAAAGAGAATTAACTTACAGAGGTTCGGGGGAGTACTAGAGTATTGCAAACTAATTCACTATTACCTTTTGAGTATAAATATTTTTTAATTATTTGTTTATGCACATCACTATTTTTCAGACTGAAGCTTTGTTTCATGTATCTCACGTATGCCATGTGTTTTTGTAAAAAACTAAAAACTTGAAAACAATATTGAACATTTGAAAAATAATGTAATTGGTATACTCACAACTAGACACTGAATGAGGTATGATAAGAGGATATTAAGAGTACTAGGAGAAATAGCCTAATATAAATATAAAATGAAAAATCAACTTAAGTACATAATAATATAATCGTTTTTTGTTTACAATGATTTATCATTGTAGAATTTAAGTTTAATACAATGTCCATCACATCTACCTACTCAATAGCAAGATAGTCACTTAAAATAGAGCGAGTTCTACTGATTTTTTTGATTTCTTAATTTTTGTTAAATTTGTGATAGATGTCAAGTCATTTGTTATCGTTATCAGAATCGGTTATGAAAAAAAACAAATTAAATAAATAATTAAATAATAATAATAATAATATAATAATATAATATGTTCATAATAATATTAAATTGGTTTAACTATCACAATAAGTAATTAAATAATACAACCCAGTTTAAGAATTAATAACAATTAAAGATAATTAATTTATGTTTAATTTATTATTTCAAGCCGAATCATATCCATATGTCTAATGAGTATTGGCTATTTATTTACTTTTATTATACAATTTCTATGGTATGGAAATCAAATCGCCAACGCAAGATTTCTATCATAATAACTATTTTGTTCTCTGTAACCAATGGCAACCTAGCCCATATGATGCATACCCATGCCCTATGCATGAACAAATAAATATTTTCGTGAGCTAACATTTAAGAGTTGAATTCCTGGATAAAAAGTATCATAATATGTTACTCACATTTGTATAACGATTACTAAGTAGTTATAAAATATAATATCATTAAGATCGGTTCAGCAGTTGAAGAGTCCGCATAAGTCACAAACATATGCTGTCTGAACTTGTACATAAAACATTAAGATAATCACGGGATCTAAGCCATTGACTGTTTGGTAGTTATATTTACTTTGGTAAAGTAGTAAAGTAATTATATAAAAATCATATAATATAATATCTGAGTTTACATTAAATGGGATCTTAAAATATTAATATACACTCTGTGTTCATTTTATACAATGACTAATTGATATGATATTATGGTAATACTACAAACATAATTAATAACAATACATAATAAAAAATATAATAAAAATAATAATAATAACTAAAAAATATTTCATTGTCCGGTGAATTTAATTTTGTTGATTTCGCAGTTCACTTGAAAAATTATTAATAGTGGCGTTATTGAACTGATTTGAGTTTCAATTAATTGTCTACACCAGGTTTCATTTGGTTTAATAACTGTGGTGAAATCCAATTTTGATTGAATCCTTTATTGTTAACTTTAATGTCCAAGCTCTGGGGGTGGAAATAGCCATTTCAAATGAACTGTATACAATATATATAATATTATTCTATACACGTTTTATCATAGAATAATATTATACATTTTAGAGTTCTTGTAAAAATATGGCTATTTCTACTCTGGACAAGTTGGAGTGGATAACATTTTCTGCCAATTGCAATAAATGTCCAAGAACACGGAATATCATCTATGAACATAAACAATAATTGAATAATTATTATAGTAAACAATCATAATAATATACAGTGAATTTTCATATGCGGGTAAGTTACATTTATAAACTAATGTAATTTATCTGTGAATATTTGTGTATTTGCTCAACGTTCTTTTGGAGACAGAGTGCCAAATTATGTACAGATAAATCGAAAAAATGTAATAAATACACCAGACATTATATTTAATGATCAACAAGCCCTGAAAATTAATACATTTCTTGTTATATGTGATAAGTTATCACTGATAACCTACAAAACAGAGTTAGAAAAAATGAAAAGAAGCATATCTATAAACTTAATTTTAACTTATATAATTACCAAATATTTGTTTTTATTAAAATTGGACCAACTCAAGACATGTAAAAAAGTAAAAGAAACCAACTGGAAACTATAAATCAGAACTCAACAATAATTTATTGCTCATTTGCTCACCTTGGTTTTTCCACTAAATGCTTAACATCGGTATGGGAACTTATTGTTCCGAAGATAGTAGTTATTGTGTTCATATAATATAAGTCAAACAAGTATTTAAATTCATTTCTAAGACCCGAAAGTATTCTTAAACAACGGAATTATTATTATTATTTATCATACAAATAAATACAACATCAAATTATTAAACATTGATTTCTACAACTACCGTAATAATGAACAAGTATAACATCGTATCACGGAAAAAAATAATTAGTTGGCTTCTCTAAAATTGTATGTGTACCTACTACCTAGTTGTAAAATATTATGGTATAGCCCAACATTTAGTTGCAAGTACCAAACGGTTAAAGTTTAAAGATTAATAGTTAATTTGACTACAATATTCTGACGTAGTTGATAATTTTTCAAACAATATCATTTAGTTAAATCAACTATTAATGTTTCAACTTTAACCGCTATAATAATATATAGGTAATTAATTGAAAATGTATGTTATTATTTGCCAACAACTGTGATAATTATGATATGCACAAGTCTGAAATTATAATGGACTTATTATTTTAATGTTACTAGGTAAGATTGCTTATACACAAATACTACACAATGTATGCATGTTAAGTTAAATATATTAATTTAACTATTTAAAATGGAATACTGTTTATATTATTAATTATATAAAAACATATTATATTTATATCATAATTTATTGTTAGCAACTTTTAAGTAATGGGTCGGTAACTAATAACTTTTCGTACCTATTGATATATTAAGGACTATATGAATAGATATATTTGTGGTATAAAATATAGGCTCAAAAGCTTAAAATTAATCTAAATATTTTGAAAATGTCATTGTTTGTCCCTAGTAGAATATAATATAATAAAATATAAAAAAGATTCAAGACCCCTCAAATAAAAAAAAAAAAAAAAANAGGACTATATGAATAGATATATTTGTGGTATAAAATATAGGCTCAAAAGCTTAAAATTAATCTAAATATTTTGAAAATGTCATTGTTTGTCCCTAGCAGAATATAATATAATAAAATATAAAAAAGATTCAAGACCCCTCAAAAAAAAAAAAAAAAAAAAAATTGAAAGTTGAAAATGTCTATAAACAGCTTAAAAAGAGTCAAAATGTTTTGAAAATAACTATGATCTATAGAAAATTGTCATACATATACATTTTTTTGAGCGTTTAAACTTTAAAGTGTCTACGGTTATTTGTTTTTGAATTATTATGTTAAAAACTGTTTTGTGAAAAATTTCAGTTTTTTCTTAATTTTTTTTTTTATATTTCTAGACGCTTTTGAAAACTATTGAGTAATTTTTGCATTTAACATCCCAAAGTACCAAATAACCAACTAGATTAAATTTTAAATAACGCGTAAGTACGCACTAAGTCACTTACTAAATAACGTACAATATGATAACAATGATTTTTCAATGCGACCAGTAACTTAAAATAGACTATTATGATTTCACAAAGTTTTAAAGTTGTAAGTACTTATTATAATAGCGTATCCCTGGTATACCTAGATATTATAAAATATATATATATAGGTACATTAGTAACATTACCGTGAGAATACACGTTTGATGAAAAATCATCGAAATAATGTAATTCGCTGTCTGCGAGGTCCGGTTTGTCGTTTATCTTTTAAAATGCGTAGTTCCGGCGCCGAGGTGATCATCTTTATTCGCAACGCGTCCCCTGCAAAACAAACCGCGGTATAGGTGGGTATAAATACGGGCCCAAGTCCGATTGATCCGGCACAACGCAATCACCAACACACTCGATCGCACAAAACGGTCTGCAGTACTCGACGATCCGAAAAAAAACACCACAACAGCCAAACGTCAACATGTCCGGAAAGCTCGTCGTAAGTATATTATAATACATAATGTGAACACGAATTCTAACTTTTATGTGTACCTATGTACAAAACATATTGTCAGTGCGAAATACGCGTTTTTGAAGCTCAGGTTATGTAACAGTAAATATATTATAATATATTTGACAAGGATTGTAGGCTTTGATGAAGAATATGTAATATTAACATACCTATAAGAATCCTTTCTTACAGGTATTTATACATAGGTACATTCGATACCTTATAATATTACATATTATGCCAAACATTTCACACAAACTATATTGTTCGGCTTACACGTTTTTGTACCTAGAGTTAGATCACTGATTATAAATAAGTTCTTACGCTATTATAATCAATGGTTCAATCTAGTACTTCATACGTTATGACGACATCATAACATCAAGCATCATCGAGTGCATTTATATTAAATGTTTGCTAAACACTTTCAAACTTATTATTTATAATTAATCGCACAGATTTTATGGACATAATATAATATAATAATATGTTAAATTTGCATTTAGATCTTTTTCTTGGTTGCCGTCGCTCTGGCTTGCATCGGTTCCGCCGCAGCGCAACACATCGTCTACCCGGCACCAGTCATCACTTCCTACTACCACCCCTACGGATACACATTCCCTTTGTCTTACAACTACAGGTTCGGTGCTTACCCGTACCTCTTGCGTCGTTGATTTACACAGCCCAGACATACTCCTTTCCAATCGGTAAGTATATACAAACTGAAAAACTATTTAATTATTTACACTATATCTCGATACCTATATGTAACGTATATACATTATACTGCTTAAACCAGCGACGTGCAATGATTTTTGTAATCAATTTTATTTGTAAAACGCTTTATTTTATGTTCTGATCATAATTAAAAAAGTTATTAGGTAATCCGCACACATAATCATTTTATAGTAATTATAACAATTATACAGAACAGTCACCACTCACTACAGCAGTATATAGTTATAATGTTATAAGTATATACGTTTCTATATTTATTTTGTATGTACAGTTAGGACATATTATTATATTAATTGCATTATACTTGAAAACTTATAAAGTGG
Source organism: Myzus persicae (assembly GCF_001856785.1). Classification (NCBI taxonomy): domain Eukaryota; kingdom Metazoa; phylum Arthropoda; class Insecta; order Hemiptera; family Aphididae; genus Myzus; species Myzus persicae. Next base: position 214,697 of record NW_019101546.1, on the reverse strand, counting down.
TAATTTTTTTTCTATTGTGTATATGCGGTTGTACACTTTAAATTTTAAATACTTGTTTGTTGCCCTAAATGATTATAATACTAAAAAACAAATCGTTATTGCAGGATTAGTTTTAGTTTTGTATAAAAATTAAAATATATATGTCTAATATGACTAATATGAGTTTACTATAATAAAATTACGGTTTCTGTTTGCAGATACGCCTTGAATAAGAATATACAGACTTCACACCTAACGATGTTTAAACGATTTGTAAACCCTTTTATTTATTTGGTAAAAAAAAATGTAATTTATTTTGAAGTGCTATAATTATCACCATAATCACGTCATGTTGAAATAAAAATATATTTATATAAAACTGTACATACTCCTGTTGTTTTTATTTAATATGCTCTATATTCTCGTATAATATCATCAAACTGCAGAATATTCTTGACATTTGTTTTTAAGAATATAATACATACTATATTAAGGAACATTGTATTATGTGCAACAGCCTAAAAAGGGGCATTATAGCCAAGGGTTTAACAGAGTATTTGGAATGAGACGTGATGTATCGTCGGCTGTCGGCTATATTATTATATTTTACTACCATTATATTGAATGGCCAAGTTTCTAAGTATCTTTTATATTTCTACGTCTAGACACATAATTTTCAGAGGTTTTTATTTGAGAAAAAAGGTTGTTCTGGGAAGTATCTTATGTGTGGCACAATACACGGGTAAATGTAAACTCGGCTTGTGAGTCGTGATTACCTTTTTTTTTGTCGTAAACATGGTCCTGCACAGATAATTAAAATGTTGATTGTTATCTCAGCCTAAATCATTTTTTCAATTCCATCCATGCATAAATATTTTCAATATTCAACTCATCCCAAATTCGAACATATATCGAATATAATATATTACAAGGATTGTATAAATTATAAAAATTTGGAATCAGAAAAAACATGTACTAAAAAAACGGTTTTTAATGAGCCATTTTTATAAATGAACAAGAAAAAAGGAATTAATAGAAATAAAAAAAAAATTGGAGGATGATGAGAATCACTTCCTCAGAGCTGTAATGCTAAATATTTTTCAAAAGTAAAAATAGAATAGATATCTGTCCTAAACAATTCTAACCGAAAAATCTTAGCCGAGTTAACATTTATTGATCTTTTTAGATTCTGAACGGAGCGATGAATGTATTGATTTCAATTTATTAATATATTGATTTTACAATAATGCTTGAGTTTTTTTGTGTCTGTCATCACCTTTTGGGGCTGTAAAAGTGCTTCGATTTTCTTCAACAGCTATTTGGTAGATGGTGGGGGGGGACGTGGACCTCTGCGGTGACTGGGGTACGTTCTCGTTGGGCCTTTGCGACGACGACTTGGTACGGTACAGTACTACAGTATTGCGACCGGAAGCGGATCAGCTGGTGGAGCTGGAGGATGAACTTAATGTCGATTAAAATAAAGTATGGCATGCAGCGACACTAGCAGCAGCTGCAAACATGAGAAAAGGGATCAGGGTCAGCAGGACGAATTTTGAAGATCAGCCACCACCGAAATCATATTATTATGTAATGGAAATGCTGCACACCCGTGTTCGTTCTGTGGTTGGTGAAGCGGCCAGACAAAACGGACTAGAAAGCCAAATTGCAGATCGAGATGCGTGTGTCCTACTGTGTGTCGGAACCGGAGATGGTGACCTGATCATGGAGGAATTAACGGAAGTGACGGTGAAACTGTAAGAAGCAAGGAACAGTCCTGGTCCTCAAATCCTCTTGTCTTTCATGCAGTATGTCTGTAAGGTGAAAATGAACATTTCCTTATTTAACATCAGAGTTTTAACACTATTTGATATAGGTATTTTTGTATTCGAATAATAATACATGATACCAACTATGGATACATATGAAAAAAACTACATAATTAAATAAATCAAATTGTGAAATGTTAAGCTTAAGTGTTTTCAACAAATTGATAGTTGTTTTTGAAAAGCTTATTTTTCCAAAAACGTTGACTTAGTCTGAGTTATAAAAAATGTATAAAGTCCTTGTATTTTTTAAAAATAAATCTCCAAGTTAAAAGCACATCGCACCCGTATGTGTTGTATCCGTCTTACACACGGACGGTAAACCAAATTTTCGTTCACCAGTTTCAATATGTGTCGTTAGTTTTGATATTAGATTGAATTGACCTATTATAAAATTTAAAGGTTAGATTATTATCTAGGGCTTGACGTACCTATGCTTTAATTGATAATATTATTTTTAAGTAAGGCCCAAGTTTTATTACTCTAAGAGCCGAATAGTTGATAAGTGCTAAATACATAGTCCTATAAAGATCTTTATACCTATCTTTTTAGGTGTATGGCGATAACACGGTCTTATAAGTATCCTCTAGAAAAGATGGTCATACACTAGGGGGGTATTCGAGTAGTCCGGATTGGGTTCACTTGTATTGGTGGACAGAGTTTACAATAGCAACGCAATGTAAAAATGTATTTTAAAAATGCATTATAAGACAAAATATAGACTATTTCTTTATTTTAGCAAAAGGATGGAGGTATTTTTGTATTCAAATAATAATTTATCAATACCCTGGTCCACAGTTCAAAAGAAAAATGTGAATTCAGAGTAATTTACCATATTATACGATATACTTAAAGTATAATGTAACATAATATAGGTACTTTTTTTTTTTTTTTTATTAGAAACTTTGTAGTACAATTAGAATCAACAATTACGGATAAGATACAATTACGAATTAAATAGTTAAAGTGAACATATTAAAATAATGAGAGAGAAACAAATACAAAATGTAGATAAGCATACAGATATAAACCAATTAAATATTAAATGTATATGAATTGACAAAGAAATAACTAAGGAGATGAAATATTTTTAGAAAGAATTGAATTTAGGAGATTAGATAAGAGCGAAATTAGTGGAGTAATAAGGGAATTTAATTGCGTAATGTAATGAGACATGATTACTGAAATAGAATCGGTCGCGGTGTTAGAATTGTGCGGGTTGCTTGCAGTTGCTTTTGCATACGTCTTGGCATCTTGTTTGGAATGTAGTTGAGTGTGGGCGAGCGGAGGTGATATAGGTACTTAGACAATTTAATTTTATCACCGGATACTAATATAATGGTCTATCGTCGGGCAAATAGGGTTTTTTTTAAATGGCGATCAACTAACAATATATAGGTGAGACTGTGAAAAACTACTTAACTGGTATAATGTATCTACATTCTACAATAATGAGGAATGGTCGCAGAAACTTGAGAGCACATTATATGTACCTATTAAACAAAAAACACAGACGAATTATAAACGATAAAAACTATATAATTACTTATTATAAGTGAAACTGAACATACTATATACCTAAGCGGCTATAATATATATATGCTTAGAGTTTAGATTATTCTTGAGACTTATGCTAATTTTTAAATGGTTAATATTCTAAAATAATAATATAATTTCGTAAATTCGATAATGTATTAATACAACAATTCACTCTATACCAATATTAAACATAACAGAGTTAGAAGGATTATTCAGAACGTACATTTTGTTATATTAGGCGTTGATAAGACGAAGACAACTCATGTGGGTGTATCGTCCACTTAATTTTAAGTATTACCTATTTACTTCAAAAACCCATCTCACTGTTGTAAATTAGCCAATAATAAATAAAATAGAAATTTACACTATTGTAACAATTAAATATTTTTCATTTTCTATCTGTGAATTCATTACACCCAACCATTTTTTTATTTTGCAAAATTTCATATGGGGTTATTTTTACCATGGTTATTTTTTCGAGAGTTTTTTGGGGGAGGATATGGCTGACTTTTTAACATGCACTATTTTATTATTAAAAATATACTTTGTATTCATCAGCTCTCAAACATTGAAAAAAGGTTATGTCCCCCCTCCAGGCCCACCATGATCCGGGGTTTATCCCCCCGCTTTTGACTACCGCTGGTTGGATACAAAATATTATAAGTACTACTTTAATATTTATAATCTATTAACATAGTACAGTTTTATAGTAGTTTTATAATATTATTTCATCATCTAAACACTCTATTAACAAACGGTTATGGTATTATGTTTTATCATTCTATATTTTATGTACCTAGTTTTATGTAAAACGAACGAGGCATCATATTATTATGCGTAGGTCGTTTCGGCGTGTCCTGCAGGCTGAAGAAGAAATATCTTATTATACCAGCCCCCTGCAATATCGTGCAATCGTCGTCCCTAAATCCTTTCAAGGGACAGACCGAAACGTGTATGTATTATAGGTAGGTATTTACAATATTTATGGGTCATTGTGCCAGTTGGCGTGGGATATATTATTATAGTAGCGAGAAGTCGGATCGATAAATAAATAACATAATATATGAATTTATTGTCACGTCCACACGTTCTCGTGTTATTATAGCACTCTGACGGGCGTATAAAAGGTCATTTGATGTATTAATAATAATAATAATAATAATAATAATGGTCATAAAATATAACCACCAGTCGACCGGTTTTTTAGGCTTTTTTTGAGTAGCCTGTAATCCGGTAGCCATCCTTAGTGTCGTTTTGCGACATAAATATTATACTAGACATATTATACGTATATTATTTACATTATAGAGGCATTGCATAAATTAATATAATACGAACACGTTTACCTACAGAAGACGTTGAGTACATAAGGTGTAACCGAGTTTTGCGGTTGAGCCGTAATTATTATAAGTTTTTTTTATTGTTTCCCCGACCTTCTGGTAAAAACAAGGGTCATCGTTGTTTGCAGACTCGCAATGTGTATGATGTAGTGTCTTACATAAATAATTGTGTCATTATTATCACCTCAATAATTTATCCACAAATGTTCAGTAAACAAAATTTTTTTTCTCCAAATAACACGATTTCAAACAGATCCTGACAAAAAAATGATCAATAAATCAATTTCATATGCATATCCCGTCATGGAATTTTTAGACTATCGGTTTTGACCAGTTCACCAACAATACAGCGATTTATGAAGGAACTTCAGTCTTTAAGTTCAGAACCAGTAAAGTAAAGGCAGCCGAGTTTGTTGTAAAATAATTATTATAATAATACCTATATACTATACGTAGAATATTTTTATATTTTTGTACTTTATCGTTGTTTGTGTATTTCAATATTATTTTACACATCACAGTAAGTTGTACCAAGATCAACTACCTACTTAGATATCTATTCTACCGTATAGCGATTGCAATGTTATGGCGGTAAATTTATTTTATTATAATATACTGTTCCGAGTATCCATATATCATGTTAGCTGACGTTGCCAGTTGTATATATGTATAAGGGTATAATATTATTATTATCATAAGCATAACATATAATATAATATTATATCATATTGTCACTCGAGACTTATATTGAGGATGCTGCCACCAGACATCACTATACTCTAGTCATGTATAATATAGATATGCGGCCCCCGCATCAAATTTCGGGAGCCCTGTAATTATGTTTTTGCGAGCCCTATAAAATAATATTTAATATAAAATAAATATTCTTATTAATATTTCAAAATTACATATTCATTTTAACGGGCCCTTTCAGTAGCCGGACCCCCGAACTCCAGATACAACAATCCCCTCCTTGTGAGGGTTCTGTATATAGGGATCTTGCAACACTGGTTCCTGTAAAACACAAACCGCAGTGACGACAACACAGACATTTCCAATTGGATTGGGTAGTAAGGTGTTTGTTCTATTAATTTATATATATATATTTACGTGTTTTATAAAACCATATCCACGTTTTTAGATTGTGAAAAAGCCAAGTGTTAGGGGTTTGAACACCTCCCCTCGTGTGTGTTTACGTCACTGTACACTACAACGTCATCAAGACGATAATCATAAAAATCGCCCACTAGTATGTAGGTATGGCCCTCATTAATATATATTATAGCTTGATGTCGGTGAATAGCGCGAGCGACCTATGTTTGTAGGTTGAAATGTTTTGTTGAGTGTGTTGACTTATCGTTAACTATTTGTTGAACGACACTCGTTTTAAGATTAATATTCATAATGTATACCTCCTTATTTTTAATAAACATTTTAGATTGAAATAACTTCTACTTTTGTAGCAATGAAATTGCGCATATTATGATGTTGAAAATTAAAATAAATATTTTGCATTTCCAAAATTTCAATGCAGTAACGTTTTATGTATGTACCAAAAAACCATTGATATTAAATTGTTTCGATTGATTATACAATTATAATGTCTAGCGTTCCTGCCTATTATTCAATATACATTAAATATTTATTGACTGAATTCATATTTACCCCCCCCTCCCCCCTCTAGGGAAATCAATGTTCACTCTGTTTCAAAGTAGGTAAACGGTGCAATCAAAGCACTCCCACCAAAAGCTTTTCTCATAGCGGAGTTTCAAATCGTTTTATTGTTGTTTATATTTAAAATTTAAATTCGAATTTGTGTATGTTTTGATTTGTTAAATAAATAATAATTACTAATAAAAACCTTTGCCTTATTTTTAATCAAACGAACATTATAAATTATAATACATTATCCAAATTAATTTAATAAAATGTATACGATTTAAAGTTTAATGTTTGTATACTCAGAGAGTCAGAGGTTCTTCTAATAGTCTGACTGCTTCCTCGCTCTATTCACATAATATTATATTTTATTATTTATCAAATGTATACTCACCACTGTGCTATAAGCCTATAATAAGACGTATGGATTGTTCATATTATTTATTATGATATGATGAAAAAAAGTGTAGATTTATCTTATCATCATATTATATTATTATAATTTGTAAGGACGTGCCTGTACAGCAAAATACAATCAGGACGAGCCATTCTGTACTATTGTATTCTAAAACCCGGTTTAGTTTGTCTCACACTTGAAGATGATCTTATTTGTTGTGTAGTATATACAAGCGTACGACGTATAAATTATAGGAGCTGACGATGTGTATGTCATATAGCAATGGGACGATAAGCAAACAAATTTCCGGCGGGTGCGACGAATTTTCTAGTCTCAGTCGAACGCGGCACGCAGCTCACACACGGCTCACGACGCACACACAATCTCACATCGATGGTACATAATACATATTATTATCATTACAACGTATACCATATACATTTATATAAACGCAGCTTATACAATACTTCAATAGAGTGTATCACACACGAATGATAATGATATGAGCATAAAATCTGTATAATGTGTATCGATTTTCGTCGAATCGTCTCGCGCCATATTGTCATATGTATATAGGAACGCATCACTGCAGTGCGTTATATTTATAATATTTTATACATTTCGTCGTTCCCTGCGCCGATGGCGTGTATTATGAATATCGGCGGACAGCATATATTCAGTGTACACAACGTCGTATATATATTATTATTATTATTATTATTATTATTGTATTATGTACAGGGTGTTAGCAGGGTTTGGACACACGAGTGCGACTCCTCGGCCGTACGCTCTCGCGTATCCGTGTCCAGACATTTTCCACACCCCGTCGATACACGCCCGCACAATGCACGACGACGGTTTTTGGGGGTAAACGCGGAAACGGGTTTACCGCGCCGCACAGAGTTTAACCGCGGAGGGGACCTATTGACACAGTTTTTCTGCGGACCCTTTTTCCGCAACCTCCCCCCCCCCTCCCTCTACGCAGCCACCTCGCGACCGCCGCACACACACAATACGACTACAATGCGTATCTTTAATAATATATCATATAATATAATATAATATTATATTTTATGCCATTATCGTCGTGGTCGTCATTCCGTCATTGTGCCGGCGAATAATGCGCTCGACCTGCCCCGCTCCGGAGGAGGACGCGCATCGTATATATTATACATATATACTATACCTACACAATATATATGTATATATTATACATATATACCTACACAATATATACATACATATATATAAAAATATATACATATATTTTATGTACTTGATGCGGGGTACCCACGAGTCTGTGAGGAAAACACGTTCCAAATGTCAACCCTTTTCGCCGCCGAGCACACTGCAAACACTGCGCGACCAAAGCACCTGTTTCTCAGCTGCTGCTCGTCGGCGGCGACCGCCCGCGAAACACCCTCCCACTCTTCGTTTACCGTCCTTATTTCATTGTGGATACTTTTTTTTCGCAAACAATTTAGGACCGTCCTGGGCAAATATCCTGCAACACCGGGCGGCGTATTCAATATACGTATTGTACACAATATAATATAATGCTCGCGTGTGTGCGTGTGTGCATGTGTGCGGACGCGGAATTCGACGAATCGAGGTTTCCTGATGGTACGTGTACCATGTGAAGTATATAAATCGCGGAGCAATGGTTTTTTTCTTTTGAAAAAAATTGTTTTGTTTTTTTTAATAACGATGGTCGAAGTAACGAGAAGTCGTTAGAGTATAAGATATTACAAGTCTGTCATACTTTGGCCGGGTTACCCATATATTTTAGGGTAAAACGCGCATTACATAACAACGAGATTATTATTATTATTATCCCTGTAGTGAGTACAACGGATAATATATTATAGTAGTGGTATTATAGGTCTGACGAGCTGTGTGCCGAACCACACTCCATTTTATCGCAACATAATATTATTGTGTGTTCGACCGAAGACTGTATACGTATAACTATATCATTAAATTATTTTAAAGAGGAAAACTGTACGAGAAACTCATTACCCATAAACTCGACGTACCGTAAACAAAATCCGGAGTCGGGTAGGTATAAAGAGGACCCTATCGCGGCTGTCCTGCACATATTATAATGGTACTATGTACTGCAGGATTCTTGGCAGTCACTCGAAAAACCGAGTATAGTTGACCGCCACCTGACTGCACATGTGTTCGTTTCGAAACCTTCAGGTCGACCGCGCCGAAAAACTGTACGAAATTCCATCCATTGTCTGCCGAGGGATGTAGCAGTTGCGTCGATTTCTTTTTACACCGAGCATGATATATATTATATTGTGAGGTTATGTTTTCGTAATTTGTTAACTTGTGTCAACCAACAATAGCGTACAGCCAGGGTATAGTATATTATGTACTTCATGAGACTTTATATATAGGTAGGTAGTAGGTACACAAACATTTTTTATAAGGTTTTATAGGTATATAGGTATATTATGGTGCTCATAAATCTTATATAATTTATGGATTATTGGATCACTTATAGGTACCTCACAATATTAATACGTATTCGATACACATATAACCCATATTTATGAATTATTCTATAATGCGCCGAGGCCCCCGCTGTGCCCGAGCTCGTTGTACTTGCGACTTGTTTTAACCTACGTCGGGAGTGAAGCCATTGTCGATTTAAAAATATTTTATGACATTTTACCTTTTTCCATCCCGCACCACCATTGTGAATATGATTAAGTATGGTGTCTTATAAAGCATATGTTTATGCTAAGATTATAATGCACAATTGCAGTAAACAATTTTTTTTTGCATGATTAGTCCAATATAAAGTTTAGCTAGGTAAGTTTAGGCGTAGCGCTCCATTCTAATAGCGTTTGGCGGTAGAGGGTTCGATCTCGAGAGAGAAAGGAATTGATATGTCATTTGTCTGTTTTTAGTTTTTTTTCCACTTATTTTAATCAAATGAAATAGTAATTTCAACTATTTACTATGGTTATTCTAGCTTTTCATTATAGTATAATGAATATTTATTTTATACTTTTCTAACTATTATTTTATAGTTATCCTAACTACATTGATTCAGCTAATTAATTTTAGTACTCCCAACCATACATTTATTGTGTCACTGTATTAACCTGAGATTATTGTTGGCCTTACTATTTAAACTGTTGTATCAACTAGGTACTATAATTTTTCAGTGCATAATAAATGGTTTTGGGTAGGTGGAAAAAAAATCCAGAAAAAAAAAATTAAATATAAATGTGAAAAAGTCATGTAGCCTGTAGGTATATACTCTGCTCCAAATTAGTAATTAATAATTCACAAATCATTTTAGCCAATATAGGCAATTTTATATGAGGGGACTCAATTAATAAGAAACTTTTTTCACCTAGGTATTTATTTAATGAAAAATTTCAAATATAAATAATTTTATGTCTGAATATGGCCTATGCTTAGCTATATATATATAGTTTATACATAAAAAACAACTTGTAATAGTAAAACAATTTAAATATAAATATGAACTCATCTATATATAATATACAGTGTTAAGTTATAAGTCTATAAACATCAGGTGTATAAGTATATAACATCTTAGGTATATACTATTTTACACACAATGTTTATACAAATATCACACACGATAATAATTGATGACATTATTTTCATCATAATATATATTATATTTTCTTATTGGTATACGGCATATAGTAATTACTAATTAGGAGTAGAGTATACACTATACATGTGTTCACATTTATTTTTAAATTTTTTTCTGGGTATTTTTCCGTGATTCAATTTAAAGGTTCAAGTGTGAATTGTTTAGTTTTATACTGACATTGCGTTTATTAGATTACATCTATAAGTATATTTTAAGCGCACCACGGTTGAATTGATTTTACTAAGTGTAATATTTTTTTTGTGTATAGCTGACGTCACCTTTAGAAGCAATAAAAAATTTAAATTTTAAACTTTGAGGGTTGTTTCTGGTTAGGAAAACAATTTGATCCAGTTTTCACTTCGGAAGGTCGAAAGTAAAATATTCATAGCACTTAACAAATTAATAGGGAAAAAACTAGAAAAAAATGAACCTAAAACCTGTTTCTGACTGTCGATTTTGGTTTTTGGTGTAATTCAAAAATAAACATTCGTAAATCTAGAAATGTTCATCAAATATTTGTAATTTGTAGATGAGTGTTTTCTAGATATTATGAATTAATTAAAAAATATTTTGTTTTTTTTTTGAGCTGTTTACACCCTGATTGTATTGATTTTTCAACTTTTTTTTCTGTATACAGCTATATTTTTTCTAAATCAAAAACTTTAAAAATGTTATACATACTAGGTAGATGATACCAACTCATAAGTTGTTCTTACAGAAACCAAAAAAAAAAAAAACAACGAAGATATACAAAGTAATAGCTTTAGTTGCAGACAAAGAACACACAACCTTATGCATTTTATTCAAGTATTAACTGTTTTGAAAAAATCGAATATTTGAACAAAAAAATAACAATTTTCGTTATTTGATTGAGATTTAAATAATATTTATGATTTATCGCATTAATTGTAAAATCTTGTAACATTCCACTATTGATGTAATTATCATTCTACGATACACGATGGAATTTTCAAATATTTAGATTAGTTTAAGCTATTAAACGTGAAAACTATTCACGCCATTATATTAAACGTCGGCATTAACTTATAAGTAAACTGCAATAATATATGAAATAAATAATAATACTTTTATATGGTTAATTATTATAATATCTATTATATTTATAAATACGAGTATACGATGTTTTTGGTAAAAATTAGTTTAACTTGTCATAATATTAATAATAGACAATTTAATAACTGATGGAATTTTAAAAAAAAAAAAAAATTATTAAGTATATTTGAAATAGTGGCTGACCCATCGTTTTCATACATAGGTAATCGTTTTTCGTATATTCAATGGTCTATCATCAAATTCAAATTTGACACGTCCGTTGGGGGAAGTCTAATAATGCTGTTATATAATTATAGCAGAGACCAGTCTCGATGATGAGGTTCATTCGAAGCCTACTATATTATAGGCAGATCGACATGTGCATAATATATTGCAAATTGTAATGTGTGATCACAAATTCACAACGAGTCAACGGTCATAATAATATTTATTATTTGCATACGGGGATGGGAAGTATTTGCTCGTAATAAACAGTTTAACGGTCGTTTACTCGAAAATGAAAAAAATTATAATAATAATTGATTCGATCAACCCGTACGGTTTACAGTTTGCTAATAGCCGTGTATGGACATGATTATAATAATATATTATACATAATATTATACGCGTTTACAATTTAATTCCAAACGATGTACACAAATCATTTGGTTTAAACCAGTGACTTTTCATATCCGCTAAACCGTGATAATACTACGATGATATATTTATATTTGTAAATATTACGTATAACATATATGAATACGCGTTTGGTCGTGCAATTATTTCAAATATCTACAAAATTAATATTTACTGCGTCGTGACACATATTTAATTGTACTATATTATTTACACTGCGCGTTGCAGTTTGTATTGCTGCAGCTATAATGTAATTTTATTATTGTGATTCGATTTGGCAGGACGCAGCTAGGAATGCGCTTATAATAATATTATCATAGTCGCTCCTAGTCGATAAAACTGCGTCAAAATCTAATAATATAATCGTGTAACGAACAATTTATATTATTGCACGACGAACAGACTGCAAAGTCAAAATGTCGAAAGTACCCACGTAAGTATAACATACCCGATACAAATAATATAAATATAACATGTTCGATGTTGGTTCTTTACCTATGTATACATCTATTATTATAAAGCCTTCCACCCCCTCGGGACAAATCAAAACCTCTGGGTCCCGAAAACGCGGAATTCCCTCAAAAAGACCGCGATGATAACCATCATAATTTTGCACCAGGTCGCATTATGTTCGTATATAAATTATATACAATGTGTACGTTTTTAACAGTCATCGCGGTCATTGTCGTCGTCTTCGTAGTCGCCGAAACTCAAAATTTCGACGAACGACGACTGCTCTCCTGCACCCTTCGTCACACTCACACACACACACACACACACACACACACACACACACACACACACACACACACACACGCACACACACACACACACACACACACACGAATATATTCACGACTCATATTCTTGATGTACACGTACGATAATGCGTGTCGACGGGGATCGAACCGTTTCGAGTGGTGGCGAGATCAATCTTCGCGTCCTCGCACACACAAAAGAGTAAAGACCCGTCCCGAAAAATATTTGCCGCTTTTAGCGCACTTGACCGACTACCTACTTCAATATAAATGTATGAAATAATATATTGTATTATTGTTATCTTGCTGTGTGTGTGTATGTGTAGGTACTGTGTAGTCGACTGTACCATTGTCTAGTTGTGGGGAGGGAATGGTATAGGTACATATTATTATATTATGTATTATAATACATCCCGGAGAGGGATTTCGAAAATTATTCCGCAACGTAAATATCATTTATGTGCATACTAGATATAGATACTGCAAAGGTACCCGGCAGAATAATATAATATAATATATAGTTCAAAGTATGCAGGAGAGGGGTGATGGTAGCTAAGGGGGGCGAATAATAATTATTCATATAAATTTAACACATCCATTAACTAATAATAATAACTTACCCACCGTACACTGCGGTTACCAATGACTAATGACGTTCCGCTGAATATTTCTTAATATTGATTTGAGTTGCTCATTTTGATAACCTAACCCACAGTTACCAACATTTAAGACGATCGCATATAATATTTTTTTTTATTTTAGATCACTATTTCTGATTTTTAAAAACTAGGGCGAGCATTTAATTTCTAAATATCTTTGATATTTTTTTAGTTCAATAAGGGATTTCAAAATGCCAACCACTTTTGCAGTATATATTTTAAGCATTTTTTTTTTTAGTTTATTTAAAATTTTTTTCATACATATTTTATAGATTTTTCGTGTATATCTTGCATTTTATAGCTCCTATATTACTTCCGAGCCTTATTATATCCTACTTATCACATGTATAGATTATGCTTACCTGCCAGTTGTATCATAAGTATTTATAATAAAAAGGAACGGATATCGTAAATTTTAATAACATGAAAATATATTATAGACATATACATAATGACGCCTAATTTTATCCAATATGATTATAATTAAACGAGTTTACAAACGATTTGTTTAATTATGTCGAAAGTCAGGGTAAACCACTCAGCGTGCAGCCATTTATCGTATTGTACATACATGTACATTGTATACGCATGTGTATTGTATATTCATACTATAATATTATGGTAGGTATTATCACTCCTGATCGTGCAAAATGTTACCACCGGAAACTGTGGTAATAAAAGTATCCCATATTATAGTAATGGTCTAAATAGGTTTTTTTTTTTAAAAATGGCCATCGTTAACGAATATTATTAGTACCTACAATATGGGTACGAGCATATTATATTGTATCTATTTCGAGTGTGCTAAAAGTACAGTACATCCCAACATTAAGGATTACATATATAACAGCACTGTGCAAAAATGTCCATTATGGGATATTATATGATGCCGCAGGAACTTGGTATAGAGGTACACATATGGTACATAATATAGTTTGTATAACAACAATATTGGTGGTAGGTATAGCTTACGAAATAATAATTGTCGGTTTTAATTTCCAATTTATAGGCAAACGCCACGTCCGTTCCCATGCTTTCGATTTCGGTAGGAATTAATTTCTTTTTTCTCTTTATTTTGTATACACGCGACAATACAGATAATGACACAAAATGACTCGGTCGACAGTCTGCAGAAGTGTGCTCGTGAATCGTGTGAAACGCTATTCAGGGATTTGGAGCATTAAGACGTGTGTGTTTAATATAATTCTGTTTGCACGTTGTATTTTAGCACCGGATATGGTAATAACGGATATAATATAATGGCGTATAATGGTGTCGTCGTCGTTATTAGAGAATAGGTCTGTTAAACGGCCCATCGTATTATTATTATTGTTATTATTATAATGCGCACTATTATACTATCTATGTATATATAGGTTGTAGTGTCGTACCTACCTCAATTCAAGTCGCGGACGTGGTCAAGTCGTCAAGAGCACATTCATCACTCTCACGTCTTAGATACCTCGCAAATCGAATAGACACAATTGAACAAAAACTTAGGACGTTAACAACTCTACAGCAACATAATAATATATTGACTGCATTATCTATACACATATTGGTGAAACGAGCAGTCTTAAAAATACCCTTCCAACTTCCACACAAAAGGCGTAGAAATGGTCTTCGTTGTAAAGGAACACTGCAGGAGTATACAATTGTATACATTATCTATGGAGCAGACAACACATTATACGAACAAAATAGAAATGTATTAAATAGAAATTATTGGCGTCTGAAAACAATACATAATATTTACGAATACAAAATTCAAAAGGTTCTCAGTAACCTGAATTATAATATACACAAAGTATAGTAACTACCCAATAAGTTTATGTATAGTATATAAAAATATCAAATTTATAAAATTAATGTTTATGTTGTAGTATATAATATAAACTAAGTCCTTAGACTAAATTTGTACTTAAATCTAAAAAAATATACAATTGCAAAATGTTCGGTGTACAAGTATGGATAAATAAAATATATCAAAAATAGTAATAATCAATTACAAACAAGTGACAGTTCTTTTTTAAATCTAGATGGCGAAAAAAAATTGAAAATAAAATACGTCCACATATTGTGACAAAACATCAGTCTCAACATCTCATGTATATATTATTATGGTAATATATTTAGAACATTTATTATTTCGCTATATATTATACCTGTATCACTTGGCACAGTAAAATTGTTTCAAGACATTACGACCGCGAGACTGATGTTTTGACAACCCGGCTGCTATGAATGAGTTAACACAAATCACAACATATTATTATCCATTAATATACAATTATTTTATTTTCTCACACCTCTGGAGTCGCGGAGTCATTCAGTCAACTTCGGTATTTTCGAACGGAATAAAAGTTTTCGATTGGAAATATCGTGGCTTAAGTTTAAAGTAAGTTTAAATTTTCATAGTGAAAAGGCGGTGGATAGGTACCACGCAATATTGTCGTAAGAACTAAAAACACACTAACATACACACAAATTGATAGGTATCTTACACTCGCTTAAGCTTTTATACGTTTCATTAACGTCCGTGAAGCTGTATACATAATAGTTTAAGTCGGCAGACTTATCCAAATGGACATGTAAAATCAGCAGTAAATAGTTTTTTTGTGATAGAAAAAAATTCTCTTCCCCTTTATAAAAGCATATTTTACGATCTCCGACGATCTTCAAATTAGTGGTAGGCAAAAAAAATTCCAAATAACTGATACTTGGATACGAATTTATACAAATTTTAGCTATAATTTAAAATTAATAAATATCAATAACTTTACATATATTGTTGAATTATTGTCAATGCTAAAAAATACAATGTTACTGTGTGTTATTTTTGATGTTACGAGAAAAGTTTAACTATATTTTGAGAACGAATGTTGACCTAAGTTTTCTTGGTATTGTCAAATTCATTGAATATAATTAAATTTGAATCTTCGGCTATTCATGGTTTTATTTTTCTTACCCGAAACTGCGACCCAGAAGAGCGTTACAGTGAAAATACTATTTGCTTATAGACAATTTAAGGTAAACAGTTAATACGAAATATATGGTTTGAAAATTGATCCTGGAAAACACAAAAGTCGCATCCGTCGTCGTCGAAAGCATACAGCTAGATAGCACTGCAGAGCTTACATTTATAATAATAATAATACAATATTTTATGTACACATGTCAGCTTTTAGTGCCTACTCAGCGAGTATATTACTGTTGGCCTTTAGCAGCCTTCTCTTGATGTCCTTCATCTCACTCACCTTCTTGGTCAGGTACATGACGCTGATTTGGTTCTCGATGTACTTCTGCCGCTTGGCGTCCCGCGACCGTTTGGCTGCCTCGTTGTTCTTCTGCCGCTTCATGACGTACGTCTGGTCGTACTGCTGTTGCTGCTCGTGCGCCAGCCGGCGATGGTCGTCATCGTTGCTGTTGCTGTTGTTGTTGTTGTTGTTGTTGTTGTTCCCGGACCGTCTCATTTTCTCAAAGTTCCTCGGCGGCCCCAAGCTCTCCATGTACCGGTGACGGAACGACAAGAAGTCCGATTGTCTGTATATGGCAGCCACTTCCTCCGGATCCACGACGTCCATGTCGTCCATTGCGCACGCATTGATGCGGTGACGGTGCTCTCGGTCTAGTTCCCGGTGCTGTTGCTGCTGGCGGTGTAGCTGATGGAAGTGGTGAGGGTCGTCAGTAGTCGTAGTGCACGTGGTTGTCGACTCGGGCGACGGACAATCAGATCGGTCGGCGCTAATGTCTACGCCTCCATACGCCCCACCGGTCACTCTGCCGTCTAGCATCCTGTCATAGTAAGGATAACTGTTTCTGCACAAAACAAAACATGTACAATTAATTTGAGTATTATATTGTTGAACATAAACAAACGGAAAAATAAAATGATAAAAATATATTCTCGCGGTTGGGAAGATTTATGCCCCAAGGCATATAAGCCAATGCAAATATTATGATATTATGGTTAAGTGTCGTTAATGATTGTCGTACCCGAAACCGTAGGCTGACTTGGAATAGCTGCAGTCGAATCCGCCGAACGGGAAGTGGTTGGACTCGGACGAGGACGGCGACAACGTTGCCGCGTACCCTGGGCTGCCGGACAACATCAACGAGGGGTCCAACGGGAGAGCGCCGTACGCGGCCTGCAGCTGGAGCTTTTGCTTGTGGAGCTTCTGCTGCTGTTCCTGGTGGTGTTGTTGCTGTTGCTGCATTTGAAGCTGCAACTGGAGCTGCTGCTGAAGATGGAGCTGATGCTGCTGCTGGAGGTGCAGATGCTGCTGCTGATGTTGGATGTGGCTGTGATGGTGAAACTGAGTGGCCGCGGACGTCGGAAGAACAGGCAGGAACGGGTTGTATTCGGGGACAGCCGCGGACGAGATCATGTGCCGGTAAGCGGCCGCGTCGGCGTACATTCCGTGCAGTGGCGCCAAGTGTTCCGCGGCCATCATGGACGACGACGAGTCCGGCGCCCAGTAGGCCTTGCATTGCGGCTGCGGCTTCGACGGCGGCGGTGACGGCGGCGGTGACGATTTGACCTGCACCTTAGGCGACAGCACCACCACGGTGGCACGTTGAGGTTGCGGCGGCGGCTGCAACGGCAACGCTCTTCCGGCGCTCAAGTCCAGCGGCGTCGATTTACCGCCGTTCTGAGCGTTCGACTGTGGCGGCGCGTCCTCCGTCAATTTTTCCGGTCCATCGCGTCCCGCCTCTGCCTCCGAGACGCTGTTCTCTTTTTTCACGGTCAAGTCCAGCGGTACCGCTTCCGCCGCGGATTCGTCCAATTCCATTGGCACGCTCATGGCTTTCGTCGTCCAAAAGTCAAATGATGATGTTCGAGTGGTTGTTGTATGACCTGCTGCTATACAAATAAAACGGACGTTTTAATAAAAGAACCTAAAAAATGTGCCACCCGTGAGTTGGTCATAAATTATCGTCATTCGTTATTTATTTATTTACGAATTATACGGACTTGAGCCCCTTTCACAAAGTAATGGTAACTTAAGTACAGTGAAAAAAAAAATAAATAAATAAAATATTACAAACAATACAATGTATGAATAATCGTATAACTATTCATTTTCAAAGAAGACTCTTAAAATATGCTATCTGCATTTGCACGAGACATTAACCTCCTATTTGATTCATTAAACAGTTATCAAATAATACGCTTCAGAATAGTGAAATCCACCGTCAGTGGTCATGCACATATAGCATGTATATTAATATTGACCATCCAGTTCATGACTATAATACAATTCAAAAGAATATAATTTGTAAAATGTGAAAACTCGATAACTATACACCGCACGCATATATCTAACGTATTTTTCAAATCGATTTCAATACAACAACGAAAAGACTTTTTTGATTTATATACATGATCGCACTCCTGTATTGAACTGGGTGGTCGATTTTAAGTTATTAAATGCCTAAATAAATATTTTATATTCAATTTTTTCGTAGACATATATGAAGTCGATCGTCTGCAGCGGCCATGTGGCACGGACGAAATGTGTTAATATTTACGCACCACCGACGATTTGACAAAAATACTACGACCTTGGGGCAACCACGGTCGTGTGCGGCTTTTCGGCGAATAATCAATTCCGATTGGAGAGTGAACCCTTTGAGAGAGGGGGCGTGTGACCAATGGGACGACGGTCATCGCGGTCTGTGTGTGGTCCTCTACTTGTGTGTCAATAACTCCCTGACGGACGGCCTGAGTACGCGTCGCCGCCGCGGATTACAGCCGTCGACCTCGATTTCGACATATATTTTTGGTTTTTTTCTGGGTCACCTATTTTGCCAAAATTCAAACGTGATTCGATCCTATTTGTTTCGAATCTATACCTTAATTATTTTAAAGGTTATAACACTACAACTATATTATACACTACGTTTAGTATATAAAGTAGCTTTCATATTTATTCGAAAACTAGCGAAATATGAAAACTTGATTTTTTTCAATAGGCATGACAATATGCAAATTGATCAACGCGTCGTTCATTATAATTATATGATGAACTTTTTTTTTATGAGCGAGGAGCCGCAAGCTCATCATTTCGCATAGAGTAGCTGATTATTACAATACAACTACATATTATTATCAATTACAATTACATTACTTATTTTATGACAATAATAAACTATGCTAATAATAAGTGTTTTAACAAAAAAAATGTAATTATTGTTTATGATAATTTTGTAATACATAGTAAATATTTCAGTATTAATAAACATAATATTAATGTAGGTACCTATAGGTATTTAAAATATGATCGCTACTGGGACAACAAATTTTTTTTAACATTTTAAATAATCCCTTGTAATAAACGAGGTTTGGTTGTAGTGCAAAACATATCAGATAATCTAGTTATCGTCAGACAACTATGATGGAAACTAAAAAATTGTTAATTATAAAATGTAAATTCAAAAGCAAAAGTTTATGACGCGTGTGTTGTTCCTTTGTAATAAATTTGTGTGGTCTGGGGTTGTGGGTGGTGGGGTGGCCGGGTAGTAGGCAAAGGGACGAATAATTCCGGGATCCCCTTGCAAATACGCCACTGACTGACGTTATGCGGACTGGAATTTAATCTGATGCAAAGTTAATTCTCGTGGACGAAAAATAAATAGAAAAAACCAGACAGAAATGTCGAACGATAAAAAAACTAGGTGGCTACCTACTATAAAGCGTTACAGGAAAATACGACCACGTGGGCTCGAGTTCACCGCGCGTTTACTATATACCAATATTAGACTGTTTATAAATGTATACATTTACCCACCACGTCGATATTGTCTAGAGCAATAATAATTGTGTTTAATAAATAATAATTCGGCTCCTATATTTATAGCAGGTTAGTATGTATTTGCAGTTTGCACACGTATATTATGCTGCACTACTCTGGTCGATCGGTGCTAAATACGTAATATTGAGTTTACTCCAGAAAATCTGATTACAATTTTATGTAAGTGTAGGTACCTACAACTACCCTGCGTCTGTAAAATAATATTGTACAAGGGTTTCGGTATATATACAACGACGACAAAACGAGTGTAATGTCCCGGTATCGTGGTACTCTACGTTTTTACCGAAATGTCCTCTACAAATTATGGTGTTATGACGTTATGTTCCTAATCACATTAAATATTTTTGTGCTTGCTACGATGTATATAAATGTATAATATATTAATATGTTATAGTATATGCTTTTCTTTAGGTCTCCGACAGCTGTCGACAGCATTTATTTCTATTGTAACTATACCATACTAACTAGTGGCGTAACTGAGAAAAAACTGAAGAGAGCAAAATAATTTATTAACATTTATTGCTATATATTTACTAAAATCATAACCATTACCTACGGCACATATTACTAGTTCTTAAGAAAGGTGCTACAACTTGTTTGAAAAAATATTGTGATAATAATCTAAGAAATAACATAGATTTTGTTATTATTTTCAACTCTGATAATGAGATAATGTTGACAATTGTCGTCTGCAATATTATTATATCACAAGAGAAACGTGAAATAAAATAATTACTTTTATGCGATAGGTAATTTGAAGAAACAATATTTTTATCTTATAAAATATGTTGGTATATAGATATTTAAATGTATTACATTTTTTTCTTAATTTAGAAGCTTAAATTAAAATTTAAAAAAAAAATATTTTTTTTTGTTTTACACGTTTGCGTTCAGTTAATGCAAGAGCAGTAATTTCAAAATTTTCCAATTCTGATATAATGGGTCACTATTGCTACAGCAGTAATTTACAAAACCGACGAAATCGGGCATTACTCCTTATTCAGTACTATTTTTAATGATATTAGACCAATCTGGAGATAACACTGACCCATTGGCCATTACGTATACTCATACATTTGGGCACGTAATAATATCACACAATAATATTATTCCAAACAGAATGAAATAGCACTATAATAGCAGTAATAAAATATTGATTTCCTGAGGTCGATACATGAATAATGAAAAAAGTGAGGTGTCCATGAACGTGTTAAAGATTTCGATTGTTGGCGAGAGGCTAATTGATACGTTTGCAAAAGGTAAAATTATTTCTTCTCAATAATTATGCCACTGCTAGGTAGTATTTATATATTTTTTGTAAATATATTGGTCCAAAAGTGTGTTAGAAATAACATGCAGCCAGGAAACTGCACCCTGCTGTACGCGGTACCGTCGCACGACGATTAAAAACGACACCTAATTACCCCGCATATAATCGAATTTAATTATTAAATATTAGCCATGACTCGTGAATCTGCACGTGCCATACATCGATAAAAACTGACATGTTATGTTATTACTCAATGTATACAACAAGTAATGGTTTTTTTAAACGAACAGTTGAGTGTAGATCAGTTATTTGTTAGTGCAATAAACATAATATTATTATCTTCATTTGTAAATAGTATTATTATAACAATGAGTAATGACTAAATTTTTTGAAATAATATTTTGACCAAAGGTCAATATTGAAACAGTGTGATAACAATACGTGCTCGAATATAGGTACCAATAATACATTTCGTCAATAACCACAGTACCTATCTGAGGACTAGGACGGCATGGCTGCTGCTAGGTCACACGAGAGCATATAGAACAAAGGAATCGATATAAGTTGCCATTTTCACTCGAGTGGCTAAAACACAAATCATATTATAATATAATATGTATGCGTATAAGATCGAATAACCACTGTGTTCGATCGGGATGGAAAAATAACAACTTAGGGTCGTCGTCACTGCAGTTGGATCGAACTCGCAGCAAATAAATAATTTACATATTATACTTTCGGCTATAGGCTATAGGCCTATGTATATGTGTGCCATCGTCCCTATATACAGGGTGGATAATCAAGTATGATTGCCTACTTTTCTTCATCAATAAATTATGATTTTTGAAATGTTTCAATACAGCGCTCAAACACCGTCTTTTAAAATGCATTAAAAATATATAACTATTAAGATGACGTGTCAAGCGGAGATGAAAATTTCTGTTTTTCAAATAAAAACTCCGTTCCTGACATAAAATAATTAGCAGATATTAGATAATTATCTGGAAATTTAGACATATCAAAATCAAAATTCGAACCAGTATAGTTTGTGAATCATTTATTAATGATGATAGGTTTATATGATAATGGGTTTGGAAGATATGGAGGCTGTAATAATGATTTTAACATTTTAGTAACTGATATAAGTCTATCAACATAAAAAAATTGTAAAAATGATCCAAGTATAATATATACTAGATGATCCTTTATTACATCTATTTTATGTTTTTACCTATATAAACTATTGTTAATGACTTTATTATTCTTATTATAAACATTCTAATAACCCAGAAAACTACTCGTTCGATATTTGAATAAGGTCTATCAACATTTTCAAAACAATAATCTTTTGAATAATTTACAGTAAAAATAAGGGTTCCTATTTGAAGGACAGAAATTTGTATCGTCACACACTCTTGAATAACGATTTTCTCAAACATTTTTTTAGTATGATCTTCAGAGAATTTAAAAATTCAAAAAATCAGAATTCTTACATATTATCAATTATTAAAGAAAAATGGGGGTGAGCGTGATTGAAGAATCACCCTGTACTCAACATACTATGTTTATACATATAAGCACACATATATCGACGACCGTCGCGTGGTATACTGCAATCCGGATATAACGTGATGGGCAATTTGTTTTTATTTCCCAAAAGATTTATGAGGCGACGTTTACGATATATTTAACCGCGATCGGGACGACAGAATCCGACTTTAAATCTTTTTTTTCAACCCGGAAACGGTCACAAATGTTTAATACATAATAGCAAGTTTAAATAACGCGTATTATAATATGCGTATGTCATGTGAATGATACGTCACTCTCATCCAAGTCGGTTGTTTTAGATTTTGTTTATTTTATGTATATGTCTACGTGCTAAGTCCAAACATAATATTTTTAATTTCCCCCACCCATTGCCATTTTTTGCCTCCTAAATCAAAGTTTTTATTTTAAATACACCTTCACCCACCAATTTTATAAATTATTGAACATCAAAGTTAGATAATATAGTCATACAGGTGCTACCAAAGATGTCATCGTAGTTTATTTTAATTTCGAATATCCATAATGTTATAGATTTTGTGAGGAGCGATAAATGTACCATGATGTGCTTTTTTTTTTTTATATATCTGTCATCACCTTTTTGGACAGTAGAAATATTTCGATTTTCAACTTTAAAAGTTTTGTTTTTGGTAGGAAATTAAATTTAGTTGGTAATTTTACGGTTAAAAGTAAAAAAAAAGGCTAGTACTTTTCAAAATAACCGGGAAAACAAATTACGGAACATGGGGAATTTTTGAGCGAGGTATTCGACAAAGTCGATTTTGACTGTTTTGGTGTAAGTCAATAGAACAGTGTTTCCCAAAGGGTGTGCCGCGGCACAACAGTGTGCCGTGAAATTTGAAAGGTGTGCCGCGACAACTTGAACTTTTTTTTATAAAAAAAACATAAAATGATTTTTTTTTTAAATATTAAAATATATAAAACTAATAATTAATACAAAAACGAACGTCGCAAAGCTTCAATACAATTTGGGCTGGCCGTTGTGTTTTTTGAACGTAACTGTTTCGTATGACCGAACGAATTATTACTTAATATTGAAAGGCCAAAAATGTATAGTACACGGTACAATTCTATGATATATATATACAAGTACAGCTATCAAGAGACAATAATATTATTACCTATTAACGATAATAATATCCGACACCATTACCTATATACGTATTATTCGATAAGTAGATAATATTTATTCAAAGTGTGCCGTGACTTATAATAACTAATAATAATGTGCCGCGATGGGAAAAAGTTTGGGAACCGCTGCAATAGAACTTACTTTTAACAAATGTTTATATTAGCGTTTTCTATACAAAAAGTCATTTGCATAATATTTTGACTTTTTTTTTTAAACTATAGGTTAGACATTTGTTATTTGTCGTTTATAATTATTTGTTATTCTATAAATCCCGATAAAAAGTGTTCAGTTTCAAAAAAGTTAAAATTTAATTCAAGGTTCCCCATATAAGTTGTTCAAAAAATATCAAAAGTACATAATCACAAAGTTATTTTTATAAGCTTTTAAAATTAAAATGTTTTGTAATGTTTTTTCATCAAACTATTTTGTTATAATTCAAAAACGAATAACCACCGATACTTGTTATGTTTACAAATGTTTATACTAGCAATTTGTAAAGATTGTAATATTTTCAAAAGATTAGATTTTTTTAAAACTATTATTATAGTCGTAATTTGACATTTTGGATTTCTTAAAGTTTTTTTTATCTATATAATTTTAAAAAATTTGCTACTTCAATAAGCATGGACATTTAATAAAATACCCTTCACAAGTTGTTATTATTGCGAACTGAAAATCTAAAATATATATAAACACTATAGTTTCTTATAGTCATTGTTATCGGTCTTGGGTGATCGGTAGCAAGTTAAGAGATAAGAGCACGAGCAGGTCGATCCGGGCTTCTGAGCTGTGTCGTTATATTATTAAATTTAGTCTACTGACAATCGTGACTGATGCGTTGTCAATCACCAAAACTCAAAAATGTGACAAATGTGACCAATAAAATATTAAATAAATAAATAAAACACAAAATAAAAAAGGCATACAACCAATTATTATTGTTTTTTTTTTTTTTTGGTGTTTTAAAAAAGGATGATTTATTCAAATTACTCGACGCTCGATTAAAAATTATCGCCATACGGCCCGAACAGTCATTCAAAGTTAAAATTTGGACAACATTTGATATTTAAACGGAGAGTATCCATGTTAGTTTTTACTTATTTTGTTATATTTCAAAAATAACTTATAACATTTAACATATATATTATTATATTTTACACGCGCGCAATGACATTTTAAAAAGCAACGGTATCGACAAAAATGAAAACAATCTACATAGCTTATTACTGACGGTAAAATTACTTTAATACAGCAATATAAATATGCCATAAAATGTACTTGGTAATATGAGCTGATAATCGTATGCAATGATTTATCATTGAATTCATATCTAACACAAATAGTAAAGTGATTTACCTACTTCCCGCTTAACTATAATTCATTTATAATTTATCAACTTGACGTTTGAGGATAATATGTGAATAGTTAAATTTTAAATAGAAACAATATCATTCACAGATCTTTTAACATCAACATCGTCCTACAAGGAAATGTCAGTGAAAATAATATAATATAATAGTACTGGTGCAGAAATGTCTAAAATATAATTACAACATTTGGAGGGGAAATATTTTGTTGCTAGTATTATACACATTTCAAAATATATAGTTATAAGGTAGGTACAATAAAATATAAATAAATAATATTATAATGATTCATATTATACGAAAAAATATTATTTTTCAATTCACTGGAAATAATTGTTCTCCAACTTCGGACTATAATTATATATGCCTATAATACCAACACAGCTATGTTCGACGTTCAAGTCTCCGCATCATCCCGTCGCAATATAAATTAGTCAAATTAGTTATTCAAAAGTACGTGGTTTTATTCAACTACAGCCAATAAAAA
The DNA here is from genome assembly GCF_001856785.1 of Myzus persicae. Lineage (NCBI taxonomy): Eukaryota > Metazoa > Arthropoda > Insecta > Hemiptera > Aphididae > Myzus > Myzus persicae. Next base: position 188,568 of record NW_019101546.1, on the reverse strand, counting down.
ATGACTCAGAATGTATAGATTCTACGGTATAACATAATGCTTTATACATAAGTATAACGTACAATTTTGTTGTTGAAAAACGCGGATTTTAAGTTAGTGTTGTTGCGGTGCGGTGTGGTTGTTTATAATATCAATAATATTACTATACCTATAGCAGTTTAATATAATTCCGTGGTAGGATATTCATAAAAGGTTTAAACTTAAATACTCAATAGAAAAAAAATAAATATTCGTAACAATATTTCGGGTTGCATTTAAATGTTTATTTGTACTTATAAATAATAACTAGGGTAAACATTTTTTTCCTGTTTTTACTAAAATATAATTTGTCTAGATACGACACCCTCCAAAAACACTGTAAATTCAGTGTTTAGCAAAACAATATAATATGATTAACTGGTGAATAAAATGTATAAGGATAAATATTATCTATAATTTAAAATTAACAATAAGTACCTAGCTAAAAATATACATTACAATAAAGCTAAACAAAATTAATCATGAACTATACGAATGATTTGGTAATCGTAGAGTATGATTAACTTCACTACCTACCTACTTTTTCTCGTAGTTTAATTGTACCTATTTATGTTTATATTAATAGTATTAATTTTAGTACCTACATCATCTTAATGTTGATGTATATATTCCATATTGACAGATTTAACTAATGTAATTTATTAATTTTAAATTATAAATATACTTATTACATAAATAATTTTCATAAATATTTTTATTTGCCCATCACTGATGAAACTACAGTGCTCGACGATTTATAGATAGTGAACGCTATAATATTATTATAATGTTTATCTCGCACGAGCTTTATAATATAACATAAATCCTTACTAATATTGTGATTTGAACGGCCGTTTTCGAGTGAACTTTTATACTTACGGCTTAGAAGCACGTCATTTTAATTAATTAAATACTTTATAATATGTAATATTATCCATATAGATCGGATCGGAGGAAATCGAGGAGCCGTGAAACCGCGGTATGAATAGTTTAATAATAATTATAATACTATACATTAAATTATATTAAAAATACGTAAAATAAAAACAGCGAGATGGTTTGAGAGTAGATTAAAAAAAAATGTATAATGTATATATACTTTAAGTCTTACCGGTTGAAGCGAAGTCGGCTCCGTCGAGTATAATATTATAATATAGTTGACGCAGTTGTCTCGTTGATCGTTGCCCGAGAATAGTGGGTTGCAGGATGGGTGGCCGAAGATCGCGCACTGTCCGGTCGAATTGTCGAACCGATCGTCACAGGACACTGGAGTAGGTACAACTGGTGCAGCGTGTACCACCGATATGCCTCCGATAATGTCGATCACGGACAGACACGTGGGGTAGTGCGGAGTGTTGGTGGAAGGGACGGCGGTGGCGTTGCCAGCGGCGAACTGTAGGAGTGGTGGTCATTGGTCGCGTCGGTGGAGATCTCTGTATTATGCCATTATATGAGACGTATAATAATACATATTATATGAATACACATCTAGGTAAGCGAAACGTGTTTCGAAATCCCGACCACCCCCTACCACGTCCCAGAACAAACCCCGACCCCGAACCATCCTCCGGGATAGACGACGGGTCTGGTCGTAGCAGGAGTGACGGAGACGCATTATATTAAATCCATACAAACAATATAATATGCTAGGTAGGTACATAATATGCCGTGTACTTGGGTTTTATAATATATATGTAGGTAGGTAGAATCCACTATTATATACCTTTCGTATGTACACGCTTAGACCCGTGTACATAGACAATGGGGGTTTTTTTTTTGTGATACGGGCCTGGCCGGACACCGCACAGGACTTCCAGCGATGGCAAACAATGGTGATTGGCGAGTGTCCATCGTCGTTCGGAAATTTTCGTATGGGAAATCGGTTCGTCGAAAAATCCGTTTTGACCTGAAAAGTCTCATCTCGCTTTTTCCCACCAGATGCGGCGCAGACACCATATTATTATTATTTTAGTGTTCCTATACATTATTGTTATATTGTTATCAAAGTATTGTCAGTTTTCATATAATAATAATATTGTGTTATTTACTGGAGATATACGACCCGTCGCACGTCTATTGGGACACGACAACGAGGTGCGATAAAAAGAATTTTGAGAAATCGAAATAAGAGCCCGTGAGATGGTGCTCGAATAACATTTAAACGTACACACACGTACACATAGTATATAGATAGGTACCTAAAAGTTATGACCAAAGGGTTCGTTTTGGACCAACATAATATTATGTGTAGGTACACGATAAATATGGACGATAATGTGGACGCATTAATTGCCTAACTCTGAGAAAACTTTTCCGGGGTTTCGGTTCGCTCACGACGACTATAATTTATTTTTTTTTTTATTTGGTTAGCACCGCGCGGTCTGTAAAATTAAATTTTTGTTTAGCAACTTAAGTTCGTGGTGGTCGTATAATAGTCACAATAGCTGGTGTACACGGATCACTTTGCTTTAACGTTAGATGATTATGTTAAAATAAATATTATAATACGACGTAAGTAAGCACATTATTTATTGTCTCGTTTTCTTATCGATTTTCAAGCCAGTGTAAAATATTATGTCTTTGCGTGATCGATTATTTTGGTTCTATTACTACTGTAATACTACGATAAAATTATTGCTATCTAATAAAAATATAATACAATCAAACGATCATTTGGTATCGATAACAATGAAGAGATTTTTAAAAAAAAAACCGTTTCTTTATTATTGCCCATCATTACAAGTGTACCTACATCATGCGGTAGGTGTACAGGTGGTACGTTCGATTATCTCCGAATCGTCGTATTTGCGGTGTGATCGAAATTCAGTTTACTTTTTTCGCATTATTATTATACGATTTCAATAAAACGCTTCTGCATGTTTGCATTTAGACAAACTCGGCAGACTATAATCGCGGTGGGTATATTGGACGTGAACCCACGTGGTCATTAAAGTCATACTTTTATACGAATAGACAAAAATAAACGAGAGTGAGCAGAGATAATTTATTACAAATTATGCAGTTCGTTTTTATCCGTTCATGTGTAATTTATGTCACTATTGACATAGGTATTTCAATTATTAACAAGTCACCTGTGTACTGCTTTTGTAAACATTATGATTCGTATTATATTAGGTTTATAATATTATACTGTAAAAGACAAATAAAATAATCAGAGTTTATGTTTTATTATTTTTCATGGAAAATCTGTTTTTAATAAACATTTTACAATTTTTTATTCTCCGGTAAAATATGAAAATACATAAAAAAAATTGTTTGTTTTTGGAAATAATAATATTAATAGTAAACAAATACAAATCCATACAGTTCATGACATATTATGATAAAGGTTAAAACACTATGTCAATGTTAAAAAAAAAAATGTTCTACGTACCGAAATTATACATAATATACAATTAAAAAATTGGTACGAGATGGTACATTGTGTAACGCATTAAAATAATGAACAACAAAATAAATATTATAGTCATAATAATTATGGAATGGAAAAATTAACAACGTTAGCATTAAAAGAAAAAAAACCAATTAATTTTAATTTTTAATTTTATTAATATTTCTAAGTCTATATTATCATATTATATATTATTATTACTATAGTATAATATATATCGTTAATTTTTTTTCATGTGAAATCGAACTATTTCCGTATGGTTTTAAGTGCACTGCGAAAATATTAAATATTTTGATTAATTGACATGCCATTTACTTAATGTGGGATAAAAACTAGATATATTTTTTTTAAATTTTAAAAAAACAATCTTATTTACGTTTTTTACAAATCATTTTATATAATAATATATTATTATGTATCAGGTGTATATTCGAAAAACGAACAGACCGAATTATTTTCTAAAATTTGACTAGATTTAATGCTACAATTTTACAATAATAATGATATTGATAAAAAAAAAACAAATAAAAACAATAATAATAAAAATAAAAACATGTAGAGATACTATAAGATAATTCTCGGCGGGTACGACTAATACACCTGTCGTTCAAGCGCATGCGCGACGTACCCGAACCGACGGTACCCGCAAACCTGGATGCCCTAAATTTTAATGTAGTTATTATTATATTTGGTCTTGGAAATCCAACGAACGGATTGAGCGCATAAATCGATAACATACATTATAATAATATACTGTTGGACGTATCGAACGATAGTACCTACACACAATAATATAACGGCCATGTAATTTCGTGATCTGACACACGTACGAACATCATTATATTATACTGATATTATTATAATATATAATATCTTGCTATTCAACCTAATACATAACCTATACAAATGTTATATTGTAATTAAAACGATTTTTTGGCTCCGACTTACACGTTAATAATTATAAAAAAAAAAAAACAAACAAATACAAACAAATTTGAGTCTTGTCCTACCTACCTATAATAATAATAATTCTATTATGTACAAAAAAATTTTTAAAAAAAAAACCAATCTGATTTATTTTCTTCTTCCGTTTTCCGGTTCTCGATTTCACGCCGACGGAACGACGCAGTGGACACTCGTCGCATCGACACCTAGTCGGGACCCGCGGCCCCGACCGACGTTCGACGTCATGGCGAGAACACCCGGAGGCTGCGCAACAGCTTGGCCAGAACGTTGGCCAGCCCCTCGGCGTGCCTGGTGAGCGTTTCCGTGCACACGTCCGTGTCCACCAGCAGGCCGTGGAAAGTGCGCAGAACGTCGGCCACCTTGAGTATGAGGTTCCGGGTCTGCAGCGGCGACGAGGTGTGCCTGGTCATGTTGCCGCTGAGCACGGTCATCCTGCGCAGTTGCGTGACGCACTGCGACAGGTTCGCCTGGAACTCGGCACTCTTCGGGTTCATGTAGCACCGGATCAGGATCTTCGAGGACGTCACCAGCTGCCTGGCTTCTTGGCACAGTATGTCCTTGGCTTCCTGTATTTGGGCCGCGCGCAAAAAAGAAATTAATTCCATGCCATATGTGATACAAGTTTGTGCCGGGGAAGAGATCCCAGATCCCGACCGCGCCCTAACCCTCGCCCACCCGTCCGCTTCTAACTTTGCCGATTGCGTGTAAAAGGTATAGGTATATATATATATTACCTACCCTATAAGTCTTATGCCTCGCCACCTAACCTGCAGCTAATACAGTAATACACCTGTCCATTGCTCGAGAGCTTTCCGCGATAAATGTCTTTTGGCGAACGTCCACAAACGCTTTTAGATATCCAGAGACACATATAATATACACTATTTATACCCTACCACGGTCTATATAACATTTTGTAGGTGCTGTACCCCTAGTTTATTGTATATATTGTATACCGACTGAAATTTAATCTATATTTTATCGTGTTATTGTGATGGATCACTTCGTGTGCCTGCAGTATAGCGTATAGCTACGGGTAATACTACTATAAAAAACGGAGATTTGTTCGATAAGTTGTAACGTTTTCACTTAAAGTCTTAAAACGTGAACTGTGTACCTAGATATTTAATTAGTTAACAATTGCTCGTCGATTTCCAATGGAGTTATAGGGACAATTGGACAAAATCATACTATACAAGTTATTATTATAAATCGAAAACAGTAGGTATCGTTACGCCGTTTCGGCAGGTAACTACACCGAGACTTGCCGAAATAAAAGACAAACACTGTGTCAACTCGACTAAAATCTGATTAAATTAATATTCGTCGAGTTCATATTTCACACGAAAACAAAAGTGCCCGAATCCTATAATCCCGTAACTCTGGGTCATAATTATAACTTTTTCGTTCATTAATGACGCCAATCATACACCATATTTATAATAGTACCCCCCTACATCGGATATGGTGGACTGATTTTACAACAAATAGAGACTTTATTATTACATTAAAAGTTTCGCGACGTGCAGGCTTAATAATTGTCTAGAAAATGTAAAAATTACTAGTGAGTCACGAGCATGAACTTTCGAGCAGAATAACCTGTAATAATCATGTTATCAAGCTGCAATAGGTGTGTATACGCAAAGTGATGATGGGTGACACACCCACTCACACAATTACATGTAAATATGCAATATGAATAATGCAATATGTTTAGGTACTACACCCGCATATAGCTATATTATACACGGCTTACTATTTACAAATCGAATATCTACCTAATAGAAATATTAACATTCAGCTCGAAATACAAATTATTGAAAACCAAAATCGACACATTTGGCTCTAGATACAAAATTAGATTTACAAAATTTTTTTCTGTGAACAACTTTTCGACTAGAAATCTTGTTCCAATCAGTACCTACATGGGTGCAGTATACGCCCATTTTCAATAGAACATGTTACTTAATTAGTGGTTTTTAGAGGTAGTTTTTCGATATTATCAATAAATGCGTAGCAAAATAACTATCAAAAAATTACGGGACAACGTGAAAACATTATTTTGATAAATTCGAGTTTTGTTGTCTTTTCAAAATCTCGAAAGTAAATGATCCCTCATATTCTGAAATTTACACAGAATACGTCATTTAGTACTGTATATTTACGGTGCTAAAATATTCAAATTTTTTTTTGAAATGTTGTTGTTTTTATTCGCTAAATAATATTCAAGTCACAACCAAAATTGTTTTGTTGATTGCAATACATCAATAACCGCAGTGACCTAGTCAACGTCGTGGTACCTACCTATTTTTTAGCACCTACAGTTGAGTTCTCCGGTTTTTTATTCGTTTTAATTTTTCAGTATAATAGGTGATATTATAGTTTTCCGAAATCTTATATTACGTGAACTAAGACACAAATTACTGACGAAGACAATCACGGCGAAATTCAATACACAACCTAAGTTCTATGTGCACAATATGATTCGCTTACCTGGAATTTGGTCTCGTCCAGATGCGTGCCACCGCCTTGAGCTTGGGCCGTGTTACACTGTTCGCCGAACTCGTTCAGTCTGCCCGTCAGTTCGTTAATAACAGCCACCGCGTCCCTGTTGGTCGAATAGCAACCGTTCCGCATCAGCGTTTCCTGTACAGCACAAAATGTAATATGATCTTATAATATTATGTGAATGAGAAAAGAAAATATAGACGAAAACCATCAGGAACCCCAACAATTATTCATATCAAGAGGACCACAATTAAATGGTAACACAAAAAAAATATCTAGGAAGGCATATTATTACAATCAGTCGCAGACCAAAAGGACCAAGCGTACGGAATATTATTTCTCAAAAAAACCACACAATTATACGAAGTAGTTTGTCCGGAGGTCAACAGAAGTAGCAAAATACTACTTCGTATATCCGTAAAGCTTTGATGGCTTAATTTAGGCATATCATATATACGTTCTAAAATAAGTTTGCATTCCTTATTGTTTTGTCTTAGTTTATAGATCCTACCGACAACTTTTAAACTAGTTTGGACTTTTACTTATCAACATTTAACTTTTAATAATATTTTAAACGTTTAAAACTTTAAAACGTGTACATGCCTTACAACTAATTATTCTGTTTCGGGTAAATAAATGGCAATGTTGTTCGTAGGATTTAAAGTATACATATTATAATGTTAAAAAGTTCAAAAATGTTTTCAATATCAAAATTCAAGAAATGTTTGATATTAATATCCAAGGCTTGAAAACGTAATACAAGATTCCTTGCAAATCGATCTTGAATTTAGTTAAAAAGTTTAACGTAAAACCAAGTGCTCATATTAAAATTTAATTTATAACTGATGTATGGTGATTGTGCGCCTACAGGTGGCAATTTCCTATAAGAACTCCATGTTTCCTGATTGCGGAAAAGGTAATAAAAACCACACGAGTTGTGCTCAAAACCTAAAAATGCGACATATACGAATTGTGGACACAAATATAAGATAATATGCTAAATCCAAACTTCTAAAATCAACATACTAAAAACTAAAAAGTAGTAATGATTTCAACAGAAAATTAAAATCACAATCTAAAAACTCCAGAAACGCCGGAAGAAAAAGACAGAAAGTCTAGGACTTCCTAATAGGCCACCGGCCGTCATACTATAGCAATGGCAATAAGAATGGACCTGAATTCAGAATTATAGATCGTAGACTGAATTATACATATTATAGCTACATACCTGCGATGGCATCGGCGGCAGCGGCGGTTTCGTCGACAGCGTCGAGTCCACCCTGGGTGGGACTTTGGGTTTGACGCGGGGTAGCGTCATGTTCTGAGCTCGGGTGGGCAGGCACGGTGGCTGCGAGTCCGGGCTCCGCTGTCTGGGCCTCGAACAGCACGAGAAACCGGGCAGCGTCTTCTCGCTGGTGGCCGCGCACGGGCCGTCCGGCGTGGTGGCCGCACTGGCGGACGTCCCGGCGGCAATGGTCTTCGTTTGGACGACGCTTCGGCGGCGGCGGTCGTCCATCTCGTCGCCGGACTCTGGCCGTCGTTGTTGGTGTTGGGCGACGCCGTCTGAGGCCGTCGACGTTGATACCGACGGTGGTACCACCGCTTTGGGAGGGGGCGGTGGAATTATGAACGACGATATCTCTTCGGATGTCAACACCGCGTTCGATCGCTTCTCTTCCGGCCGCCCGTCACTGGAAGTCTGTTGCAAGGGCGGTGGTGGTATGGTCATTGTGGCCAGGAATGACTCTAGGTCCAGGCTCATGAGATTCGTATGGTTTTTGAACCCGTTATCCAGTACAGAGTCTATATTATATGAAAAATTATGCTTAGTACGAACCTCAGTTGAGACATTCTTTCAAATACCATAAATGTTTTTCATTATATTTGTTTTTAACGACTTAAAATTATTTTTTTTTTTGCCAGTCTTATCGTTAACCCGTACACAACGCACAATGACGCACTGTGACCTTTGCCACAACTCCACAACAAATATGACGTATAATTTATATAAGAGTGTTATTACTGGAAAAATACGATACGTACCCATACAAACGTATTATATAATTATATTTACTCCGACGTAAGAACACATATAGAAAGTTTTTACCTAATGTACAAATGTTTAAAATACGTGCTGGTATAGGAACAGCAGTTTAAACTAAAGTGATAGATGTCTAATAAATATGGCAATTGTCTTCAAAGGTCAAAAAAGTAAAGATAAATTTGGAAATTTAGAAAGTAAATGTTTTTTTTTCTTCAAATTTTATGGGCCGCGTTCCCTATATAAAGATCTCGAATTCGGCCATCGCTGAATATTAAGTATGCCTGTATCTTGTACTATATTATAAACCTATATTGGTATACGAACCTAAAAATCGATCTGAATTCTGCTGGTGGTCGTAGTCGGCAAACAGCGTCGGTGGCAGACTGCACTGACTTCCGGCGTTGGAACCGTTCGTCTGTTTGACCTTCGCTTCTTCAATGGGCGGCGGTATCAACGTCAAGTCTATCAAGTCCGGTTCCAAGTACAGACTGCTCCTGGGCAACGACCGGTTGTCCTCTTGCAGGTTTTTCCACAGTTCCTGCGGTCGACACACACGATTACATAACATGTTATCTGTAAACACGTCTAAGTCCCTCGCAGCCTGTCCATCGACTAGAGCAGTCACTCACCTGCAAGGCCTCGTGTCCGGAACTCGCGGCCAGCCCTTCCGGACTGTGCAGCCCGAAACTCATGTCCGAGTCCCTGTTGGAATTCCGCTCGCGGTGAGAAGGGCTTGTCGACGGCGTGTTGATGGACTCAGTGTCGCTCTCGAGATCTCCCAAGTTCAACGCTTGGACGGCGGCGGTTATGCTGTCCTCGGTGCCCTTCTATAATATAAATGTAAACACATACACTCAAAAAACGGAGACAATGGTTATAACGTGAGACTTCGTTTGATCGAAGTATATTACTCACTTGAGCTAATAACAGTAGCGAATCGCTGTGTTTGAGCTGTCCCAGGTTGGTCGGAGGCGGTGGCAACGAAACCGAACCGTCGGACGATATATGAGAACCGTCTGAGTCGCTGGATTCCCGCTGATGTCTTTTCAGATATTGTTCCGAGTTTTCTACCAACTCTTGCATCTCGGCCACTCTTCTCAGCACCTCTTCGTTATGGGTGTCTACACAGCTATTGTCGCCTTCCAATATTTCCATGGAAACTACGCTCTGAACGTCGATTCCAGATTTATCTTTTATATCACCGTTCGATTTATACCCTAAATGACCATTTTGTTGTTTTTTCAAAGACCTAAAAAAACGATATTATCATTATATTGGGTGGTTGCAGTCTTACTTATAAAGTTATTTCAAAAACTATACGAATAAACACTTACATTGTATTCATGTTGTTGTCTACATTTCCGTTTTGCATTCCAGTCCATATGGTTCTATTCAAAGATCCGTAATCATTCGGTTTGAGCTAAAAATAATAACGGTTAAAATTTCTAATAATTTATGTATATGTATATAAACTGACCATTTCGTGTTTGAACGGAGTGTACACTGGACAAAAAGAAAAATTGGTTAATTTTTCTTGTTCTTTGGCGTACATGGTTGATGGGCCGTAACTCCAAAGTGATGGTTTCACAATATGATGAGAATAATATTGTGGTGCTAAAATAACAATTATTAAGTTAATTTTACTGACGCACGATTAAAGTAGTTGGATGTTTAGGACTTCATAGTGAAAAAAAAAAAATTAAATGGTTTTCCGGGTTATTCGATTTTAAATGTGTATAGATAGATATAGCTAGATATATAGCAAATGTTTCCCATAAAATAAATTAGTATACATACTAATTAAATAGTTTTCATGTCGTCCCTAAAACACGCCTACCGATACTTCCACATTGATGAATTATATACAAAATAATTACTAATAAACAATTATTGCTAATCCTTTATTAATGTATAATTCTAATCTTTTATCTGGGTCTTATGCAATGATACTGTGATACTGATATTATGTTTTGTTTAAAACACAGAAAAATATATTTTACCCAAAAATACCTTATTGTAAATACTTTATTGGGTCACCATTTAATGATATCTTATTCATATTTTTCTCTCTGCTCTTTTCAGTTTAATTCGAAAAAAATATTATGTATGCCTACTATACATATTTTAGATATATTCAATAAAAATATGCAATTTGTAAAACAGTTGTTTGCTTACCACTATCCGTGTGTAATAAATCACCTTCCCGGTCGATCGGCAAATTCATAGTCATCAAAAGTTTAAAATAGCCCTTTAAAACAAGTATAAATTCGTCGGTATCGCGGTCCTCCATACAAAAACTGACTTCCTAAAGGAATATTCATTCAACATTAATACCGAAATGATAAAGTTTTTCAATAGCTATTGTGTTTACCTTTTGTACTGTGTTTTGTAAATACAACGTCACCGTACTTGAAATTTGATCGTCTTTTTGTACTTTTACCATCGTTACTTGTTCAATATCTGCCAAAGGCACTGGCTGCAAGGGAAATCAATAATATTCAGTAAATAAAGGCGATAATTTTGTGAAAGTTTATAAACTAATCCTTATTTCCACTTAACATCGATTGAACAATACGTAGAAATAAATGTAATTTTGTTCATATTGAGCAAACTGTTCCGGAACTCCGTTGAAAATTACAATATAACTTTATAGTCTGTATTATATTATATTAACGCGTATCTCAGTTTATACTTTATACCGGCACTGATAAAAGTGCCAAGCGAAGCGAGAATACTTCTTTTTTTTTATGCCCGACATATTTTTATGTACGCAGACGGTAGAAATTAAATTATGGAGACGCTTACCATACTGTTGCGCAGTCCCACGATCTGACTAATTCCCATTTTAGGGCTGACTAGAATCACCGTTTCCAAGTTGCAATCCTGCGGGTGGTACACACAATAATACCATTATCATTAATTTTATATTAAAATTGAATTCTCCCGATCCATGGTAAATGCACTTACGCGGACATTGGTGGAGAAACATTTTGCACCGTAACTGGGCAATTCGGAAATGATTGTCAAGTAGTAAAGTTTCGCCTGTAACGCCGTAAGTGTTTTGTAATTGGTACCCGTCATTGTTTGGTTGAGTTTCAACAAATGTGTTAGTAGCTTCCGCAATTCCTTCCGTTTCATCGACTCCATGAGCGATATAGGCACAAACTTTTCTAATCCAAACTCCCGTCTACACAATAAAATGACAGAAAATTATTAATTAATAACTATTACGCATTATTGATGGAATCGCAATGGATTTAACTTTTTTTTTGTATTATTTAATTATTGATGAATCGTCTACATGCATAACATTTATTAACATTGTACTATGTACTTACTCGATAGCTTTGACCGTGACCTTACAATAGGGAATATTATTGGCCATGGCATGTTGGTGGATATGCAACGCGGCTAACCGCAGAGCTATGTCGTACTTGAGTTCCGGGGCATAGCGTTCTTGAACTACGTCATTACAACACTTGAGAGGGAAAAAAGAACGATGTCAGTCAGGATGAGAGCGATTTCGAGTATTATATCAATTGGGCTGGGTGAAACTTACTTGTAAGTACAAGTACTCAAATGCGTTCAGATCTTTTTGAGCCAAATCGCAAGCGTCTCTGGGCACGAATGCCACTCGGAATAAACATCTGAGATTATGGGAGCCTGGCCTCGACGCAACCTTTTGGCACGAAATTATCGATGTATTCAAATGAAATGTGTATAAATAATATAATATAATTGAGACGCTTACCCTGGCCAAAGTGTGTTCGGGGTCCAGTAACGTGAGTTTATGTCTACGGAGGCTTTTGACTTGTTCGAGAACTAACGCAAAGTGTTCCCCGGCCTTAATGCACAGTTTGTTTTGCAGCGAAGCCACGACATCCTTTACTTTAGTCGTGGAGTCGTATTTGAACGATTTGGTTTGCCCATTTTCCAGGAACACTTTGAGCACATTTGGTAACAAGGCTATGTTCGGGTCACCTCCACTGAACGCAGACACCTTCATAACAATAATAATAAAATATTGTATGTAATAAATTATGTATATATAAACGGGTTTGTTAGTTTTCGATAATATCACTGCAGTAGCAACGCTTTTACACGTGATAAGTTCTGCAAAACGTAATAATTTCTGTCATTTTAAGTCATCCGTAAATAATGCGATTATGTTATGAATATTATTGTCGATCGATTTATTCAAAACGCGACTATACCGGATTTGGCATTATAATCGGTGTGTACCTATATACACTTTAAGTTAAATTATACTATTGTATAGCGATATAACTCACCGGACATAATGGAGAACCGTTTACGAGAACTCCTTCCGCAAAACGCACTCTAGATGGATTTGATTTGAGTTTGGCTTTTTTTGCCGAACTTAACAAAGCTGATTTCCTGGCCGACTGCAATCAAATATATAAAGTGATTACCATTTACTGTTTGTGCGAGTGGTAAAAATGGTGAAAAAAACTCACGTTGTCGAGCGGAGGCTGACACACTAGTAAAGTGATTGTCTCGTTACAAGACCTCACTAGTTGTATTACATAATCCCTAAGACCGTTTTGGACATCTTCATCGTTTATCTGAAGAATCTGATCACCGGGTAAAAGTTTAGTATCACTGGGTCCTCCCTCGGTAACAAACCTGTAAAAAAAAATGTTGTAAAATATATTTTATAGTTTACTATTAATTTATAATGCAGTTAAATTAAAGTAAACACAATAACAATAAGTAGGTATACAGAGTTCTATAACATGAAATTAAAAACATAATTTACATTATTACAAAAGGTCAAAATGGATAATATATTATAATACTTTTTTCAATTAAAATGTATACAATATTACAATGTGATTTTAATTTCAGTAGGTACAATGAACGGCCTGTGTTCATAGTTTGGTACATTAATACCTACGGCTACCGAATAACAAATTATGATATAAAACAATAGGTAATTAACGATGTAGGTACTTATTTATACTTTACTTTAATTAGAAATCTATTTTTTTTCTGGTACAAATGATAATGTAAAAAACGAAACTAATCGTTATTATATTTGATTTAACAACACGAAAAGTCGTGTCCGTTTAAAAGTAAGTATCGAATACCTATTATATATGTCTAATAAGATTTCACGCATTAAAATTCCGAACAGCTACCGTAAAAAAAGCAAAATAATTAAACGAAATACGAACTGTATATTTAAATTTCGAGTTGTCTCATAAATAATGTATAGGCACGCTTGTCCGAATTGATAAATATTTTTCAATGAGATACGGTTTTAAAATTAAAATCCTCCCATTGGACTTGCAGAAATTCACTACCTATAGATATAATATACGTATATTTAGAAACAAACGCATACATTATTATGAGAAATCGACGCAAAAAGATAACTTAAAAATTAAAATACCTTTAACAATATGTCATAATATACTAATATTATACACATTGACATGGCGAATAAAATATATATAGGTAATATGGTCATATCATATTCCTGCACAATATGGGTACATAATGTTATACGAGTATAAGTACACTATCGATATTAATTATTATCTCATATTATGGAGTAACACGGGGTCCTGAGCAGGCGAGTGTATAGTTGTGCACATTTGGACTTTAGCAAATATAATAATACAACAATATTATTATTATGTTCTAATCCCCATCATTTGCCGAACCTAGAAAATTATTTTGTATATTCACAAAGCGTCGCAATCGCCTGGCGGTTAGCAACTTCTAGCAAGAGCACGACGACAACAACAACAACGTCAACAACAACAATAATAATAATAATAATAATCACAATAAAAACATGACGTGTACGGTACCTATATTATAGTTGTTCTGGACATTTTAATGATTGGATTTATGACGTAGATATAATATAGAATACACATTTAATATATTATATATATATATATATTTATATACTGTACATACATACAACATATATATTACTATATAGAATTTCGGTACAACAATGTTATTCTCGGTCGGCACAATTTGTACGTGTTTAAATGGAAAACGTCACTGCAAGTATTACCGTTTTTCGGTCGAGAGCGTTTTCGCTTATGTCGTGTTCGAGTTTAGTAAATTAATTGTTGTTCCTGCAATTGTGGATTCTCAACGATTCCGTCGAAAACGACTTCAACAGTTGTTCTGAATTGTACATATTTTATTAAAACGTGCGTAGGTAGTTATATAACACGGTATTACGGTATTCCAACAGAGTGGTGTGCCTGTGCGGAAGGTGGCGACCGGGACAATCACTCCTCATCGTGTGCCGGAAAACTTTTTAATTTTATGAATATTAATATTATATTTTGTCAAAGTTCTATAGCGCACTTTATACCTATTTTTCATAAAAGTTTATTGCGCTGTTAATTAATGATGCAGGTACTCATCGATCATTACACTTATTTAGACCTATTCGATGTATAGGTATACCTATTTCATGCTTATATCTACCTGAATTATGAAGTGAAGTACTCTTTTTAAAACAAAAATATTGATTTAATTTTACGAAATTCGTTAAAAATATTTTTTATAAATAAAAGCCATTTTCCTTAATAAATTACTTCAATTTAATTGTTATATAGATGTGAATTTTGCGAATATTTTTTCTAACATAAATGTTGCAACGGGCATGTTGTCATTTTTACCGAATGATGTCTGTAATATCCTCTACTAGAACTTGGTATGGGTGCCAAACATTTTTGTTAAGTTTAAATACTTTTTTGGTATTTCAAAATACCTACTTTTTCTTTGTATTTTCTTCTAGAATACTAAATTACTTTTTTTCTTTCAACCGTCCTAGGTATTTCAACAAACAATACTTTTGTTTCATATATTATTACAAATTGGTCTTAAAATAATATTGTTTTACATTGCTTTGGAGAATGTGGAAGATTTCATTATAAATACTCAAATAATACAATACCTACCTAAAAATCATTTATAGGTACCTATCTGAAGATTAACTTGACAATATAAGGGGTATATGTAAATTATTATTGAATTAATAATAATTAATGAAATATGAGTGTTTTTATTAATTATTTAGTTTAAATATTTATTGATGATTTTGAGTGTAAATTTCACATTTGTGATAAACGTACAAACATTTAAATTTTATACTACAAAAAAGTACTATTGTAAAGTATTACAAGTATTTTAAAAATGTATTTGTATTTATATTCAAGTACTTTTGAAAGACAGTATTTTTGAATACGTATTTGAAATACAAATGACACCATTACATTCAAGTTGGTATATTCTGATTATAACTGAAAAGTATTTTAGGATAGTTAATTTCTAAACCAAAACGAGGATTTTGGTCACGAAATAATTTAGTATTATGTGATTTACTAATGAAAAAACGAGTTAAAAATATTTAAATATAAACTATCACCTGCAGGTACCTAAATTTTAAATTCTAAATGTATAAACATTATATTATAATAATTTATTATTATTATACTTCCAATGCTATATTGTTAAATCTCTTCCTATCTATATAATATACAAACTAAAAATATATTACATTATTATAATATGCTGCATACACCATATACTAGGTAATAGCTGGTACAAATCATTTTTAACACACAAAATAAGTATTTAATTTTCATTAAAGTATGATAAATTGGCTCAAGTATATAATATCGTTTTTTGTGTACGTTTCGCTTTTATTATTACTCTACAGTGAGTAATTTACACTGAAATTAATTGAATAGGTAGTCAGTTTTAACCGTCTCTAATCGATTTTTTTCGAAATTTTAATAAACTTTTATAATTAAACTGCATAGTCAATTACAGTCTCTAATATTTATTATTAAGTATACATCACGGTTATTTCCATCTATGTATAGATATTATGTGCCTTTCAAAACTATCGTTTCTGAGCGTAGGAAAAATATAATTCAAGCGGCTGCGGCACAAGCATTGCATTTATGTATCGGACATCGGTATGGTATTTTATTTTTTATTCAAGAGAAAAATAACCATCGGCATAGTGGCCAATGGTAGTTCATTTGTTTTAAAACATTTTTTCATACATTATTAGTGCTGGTGACACTTTTTCTCTTATAGAATAATACAATAAATATTTGAATCATAAATATTAGTAATTATAACCGATGGTAGTATAGTAATGACAAATGTACAAAGTTTATGCATTATATTAATTCATCCAATCCGGTTTGCTGGAGGAAGGATACGATGTTAGATAATGGTATATTATTAATAATAAAATTTATTATATTTATCACTTACCACACAACAAACAACAAAAGTATACAAAAAAAAAAAAAAA